>NC_083348.1:25778451-26080951 GCF_019175385.1 Lycium barbarum
GGTTGACTTCTGCCCCAGTTCTGACACTTCCAGAGGGATTGGAAGGATACGTTGTGTATTGCGACGCTTCATGTGTTGGGATAGGCTGTGTGTTGATGCAACATGTCAAAGTGATTGCGTATGCTTCATAGCAATTGCGGAAACATGAGCAGAATTATCCTACCCATGACTTAGAATTGGCCGTGGTGGTCCATGCATTAAAGATATGGAGACATTACTTATATGGTGTCCACGTGGATATTTACACAGATCATATGAGTCTTCAATACATCTTCAAGCAGAAAGAGTTGAATTTGCGGCAATGACGATGGCTAGAGTTGCTAAAATACTATGATGTTGAGATCCTGTACCACCCCGGAAAGGCAAATGTGCTGGCTGATGCTCTTAGCCATAGGTCGATGGGAAGTCTAAGTGATGTACGACCAGAAAAGAGAGAGATGGCCCGTGAGCTTCAACAGTTAGCTAGCCTAGGAGTCCGAGTAGTGGACTCAGGTAGCAGCGGAGCTACTATCCAGAATACAGCAGTCTCGTCGCTAGTAGCAGAAGTGAAAGAGCGACAATATGAGGATCCCATGCTAATGCAGTACAGAAATACACTCCCTCAGAAAAATGAGTCATCATTTGACATTTCAGGAGACGGAGTTCTCCGATGTAGAGGAAGATTATGTGTTCCTGATGTGACAAGTTTACGCCACCAGATTTTGAGAGAAGCTCATAGTTCTCGTTATTCTGTTCACCCCGGAGCGACGAAGATGTATTATGATCTTAAGTCTATATATTGGTGGAATGGGATGAAGAATGATATAGCGGAATTCGTAGCTCAGTGTCCAAATTACCAACGAATGAAGATTGAACACCAAAAGCCGGGTGCATTGTTTCCAGCTATAGAAATCCCAACTTGGAAGTGGGAAGTGATTAACATGGACTTCATTTCAAGCTTACCCCGTTCTCGACGTAAGTATGATTCCATATGGGTGATTGTGGATAGACTCACCAAGTCAGCTCATTTCTTACCGGTCAGGACGACCTATGAGGCAGAAGATTATGCGAAGCTTTATCTTAACGAGATAGTAAAACTCCATGGCGTCCCGGTATCTATTATCTCCGACAGAGGGACTCAGTTTAAAGCTAAGTTTTGGAGGTCTTTCCAAGAGGGTTTAGGGACCCGAGTTAGCCTTACCACGACATTTCATTCCCAGACCGATGCACAAGCTGAACGTACTATTCAGACTCTTGAGGATATGTTACGAGCATGTATGATAGATTTTGGAGGAAATTGGGATGATCATTTGCCACTCATTGAATTTGCTTACAATAATAGTTATCATTCCAACATTCAAATGGCACCATATGAAGCTTTCTATGGGCGAAAGTGTAGATCCCCAATTGGGTGGTTTGAAACCGGAGAAACTAAATTGATAGGACCAGACTTGGTCCAGCAAGCTATAGAGAAAGTCAAGCTTATACAAGATTGGTTGCTAGCAGCCCAAAGTTGTCAGAAGTCCTATGCGGATAATCGTCGAAGAGACTTGGAGTTCAAAGTGAAGGATTGGGTATTCTTGAAAGTGTCGCCAACGAAAGGCGTTATGAGATTTGGGAAAAAGGGGAAGCTTAGTCCCCGGTATATTGGACCATATGAGATTGTGCGCAAAATAGGCAAAGTGGCCTATGAGTTAGATCTACCTCCGGAATTGGAGTCAGTCCATCCAGTATTTCATGTCTTGATGCTTCGAAAATGTGTTGGAGATCCCACTAGGATCGTCCCAGTAACCGATGTGCAAGTGACAGAGAAATTGACTTATGGAGGGGTACACATTGCCATATTAGACAGGCAAGTACGGAGGCTTAGAAACAAAGAGGTGGCCTCGGTTAAGGTTCTATGGAGAAGCAGTAAACGAGAGGAGATGACATGGGAAGCAGAAGAAAGTATGCGATCCAAATACCTACATTTATTTCAGCCCTTGGAAGAAGCCCAAGATGAGACGTCGAGATCATAAGGTATGTATATTTTCCTTTTATGCTTTTGGGTCATGTGTGGCCAAAATTTTATGTTGTTATGTTGTGGCCCTGTGTGGCATCGATATTACGGGTTGTTGTGGCAGGATTGTAGCGCCATATTATAAGGGAACCTCTGGCGAGATTTTTGTAGAATTCCCGAGCACTTTAACATTCGGGGACGAAGTTCTTAAGGGGGGAAGAATGTTACACCTCGGAAAAATTTTCCGTTGGTACGTAAGTGAACGAACTAGTGATAAGTATAAGTGCATTGTTATAGCCCGTACTTTGTGCGTTTGGATATTTCAAGGTCGTCGTGGAAAGTTAAGGGCGAGACCATTTTCAAAACTTATTATTGTATACAAGTCGATTATGAATATTATTTATGAATATTGGTAGTATGGAGAGATTGAGAAAGGTTAAGGATAAGAAGAGAAATTCACAAAAAGGAGTCGTGGAAAAAATGTGGAAGGCTAGGGGCGGAATGGAAATATTGAGGAAAGTCGAGGAGCAAATGGGAATTTTATAAAAGGAGTTCATGAAGGTTCCAAAAAGGGCATATTGGCCATGTGATGGAAATCTATGGACCAATGTGTACATGGAAAGACAATGAGTCATCTTTTAATTCTTTAAGAAAAATTCAAGAAAAAGAGAAGAATTCTCTAGGAAATGAAGAAAGGAGCATGTGGCCATTTCATAAGTAATGGGGGCTATTTGTAAATTTTAAAAAGTTAGGGGCCAAAGCTTCTTAAGAAGACATTAGTAATCTTCTTTTAGTTTTAAGAAAAAGAAAGAATTTTCTAGAGAGGGGCATGTGCCCCTCACATGATTGGAGATATATATATATATATATATATATATATATATATATATATATACATGTTGTCTTCTAATTCAAGACAAGCTCATGAAACTTCAAGAAAGAAAAAGAGAAATGGAGAGCAAAGAGAAGGGAAAATTCGGCCAAGCCATGGAAATTCAAGCCATAGAAATATTGCTCCAAAAATTATTTTCTTGTGGTATCTCCACTAATTCAAGGGTCCTCTACAACGTGGCATAATTGTTTCGGAAGATAAGTCATCCGTTTCGTCGTTCCCGCATTTGAGGCAAGTTGAAAAGTTGAAGAAGAAAGGCGAGTTTTAATCTTGTTTTATGTGTTATGAAGGGTTTATATGTATTGTAGTATGCTAAGATGGAAGTTTGCATGATGAATATGTAAATATGCATGTGGCCGAATATGTTGGTGTAGAAGTAGAGATTGAATTAATTTTGTGTAGTATGTTGGTTGTTGATGTAATGCATGAAAAAGGATGAAAGTTTATGAAAATATGCATGTGGTTGTTGTGGCCGTGAGTTGTATATGGTACATAGGGCCGTGTATATTGATGAATTATGAAGGAATGGTGAGCAAGTTTTATTTAGTAGTTTGATTGTTGTGCTATGGATTTTATGTTGCAAATAGAAGCCTAATGAGTTTAGTGAAGTTGTAGTAGTTGGAGGCTTGTTGTGGAAGTTTATGTAAATGGAATGTGATGTTCTTGCATGAATAGAATATAATGTTGTTGGTATGATGTTGTTATTGTGTAAATTATTAAGTTGTTATTGTTCTTATTGGAGTTAAAAGATCTTGAAGGAAGTAGTATGTTGATTAAATTGTTAGAATTTACTTTGGGTTGGTTATGGAAATTGTTGGTATGATTGTTGGCATCGTGTTGATAGTTTGGCCGGGTTGAATTCCCGGATTGTTGTTGATTGAAATTGGCCAAGATAGATTCTTGGGGACAATGTATTTACAGGGGAAATGCTGCCGAAATTTCGGTAGACAAATGTTACTTTGAAGAATCAACTTCTAAATGCTCTAATTAAGTTTTGGTAAATGTGACCAATTTGTAGATTTTGGCGAATTTGGAACGTGAATTTGGAGAAGCGTAAGGAGCGGAAAAAGGTATGTAAGGATTCAACCTTCTTTCTATGGCATGTCTTAGACGTAATAAGTCGGATACGAGCCGCGGGGACAATTCTATTCTCCGGAACCCGCACCCAAAGTTTTCCGTTTTTCGTTCAGTAGAATTGAACTAAAAATTGTGCGAAATGTTAGAAAAACTTCCTAAACATCTAGAACTTGTATAAAGAGGACCCGACTACCCTAAGACCCTCCCAAGTGACGTCATGAAATGTAATGAACGTAAATTTGGTACGCCGTCTCATTTGACCCGAGGTGGGCCCATGGTTCCCGGATTTTCCTTCTTGTTCCGTTTGACCTATTTTGAAGTAGAATCCAAAGGAAACTTTTGATCCTTATGCCGCTTATCAAACGACAAATAATGTAGCTATTCTAATGAGAATATTTCTATGATGATAATGATAATGATGAAGTAAGGAAGAGAATATGTCTATGACAAGTATGACGGGAATGATTGTATGACTAAAAGTCTTAAAGGAAGGATTCAATATGAATACAAGAATAATGGACTAGTCCTTGAGTCCAACCCTATTCTTTTGTCATGACTTTATTTTCTAAAAACTCTAAGGTACATGAAGTAATGTTTTATGAGCTTTACGATCTTGTCCCATGTTTTCTTTCAACGCTATTCTTCGTTGGTAGTCTCGCCTTAAAATACTCGTTCCTTCAAGGTGAGACATAACGATCATGGTTATTCCAGAATGTAATCGGAGGCTACCGACCTTACGTCACTCCGATGTGCACATGGTTTTCTTGGGTTCTCGAGCGTCTGGTATGCATTTTATAAGTATATGTATATGATAAAAGATCCAGAGCGCTATAGACGCTGATATATGTACATGATACACGTATATATATATGATAAAAGATCCAGAGCGCTATAGACGCTGATATATGTACATGATACACGTATATGTATATGACAAAAGAGCAAGAGCGCTATAGACGCTGATATATGTACATGATACACGTCTATGTATATGATAAACGAGCCAGAGCGCTATAGACGCTGATATATATATATATATATATATATATATATATATATATATATATATGATGTACGCATATGTATACGGGGAAGATGGGAATGAGGGCAGAGCGTTATATACGCATATCCACCTGATCAGTTGGCACTACATGACATGATATCGTCCCGGACGCGGGATGCCCGGACGCGGGATGTATATATTTATGGTTAAATGGATCGGCTGCCGACGCCTCGGCAATATGACATGTTCTATTTTTATATATATATGAGCAAGAAATGTTTTTTTTCAAAGGAAAGCTAAGCATGCATGGTATCCGCCCTCAGCGGCCCTCATATGTACAAGTTACGCTTTTATCCTATGATATGTTCTATGTTCCCGTGCAGTTATTGTTCATATGCATATTTCTTGCTAAGTTACTAATCTTTCCTTACATATTCAGTACATTACTCGTACTGACCCCTCTTCTTCGGGGGGCTGTGTTCATGCCGCGCAGGTACGCCCAAGGGATGCAAAGTTAGCATAGAAGATGTTCCAGTGGAGTTGGTAGGCTCCATTTGTCCTGGAGTGCTGCCAAGTCAGAGTATATGTATTATGACGCTATGTTCGAGGTTAGAGACTTTGCAGACAGAGTCGTGGGTATAGAGTGTCAGCTTTGTAGACGGCTTCGCCTGTCGATATGTTATTATGTTTCATGTCACGTGTCCCATATGATGAAAGACTTTACTTATGGAAAAAAAAAATTTGAGAGCTTACTATGTATTTTATTCTTTATTGATCCACGAGTTTATATGTGTAATAAGAGTCAGCGGGTTCGCTCGGCTCCAGATATGGGGTCGGGTGCCCATCACACCCTAGTAAAGTCGGGGTGTGACAGAGTGGTATCAGAGCAGGTCGGTCTAAGGGTTGTCTGCAAAGTCGTGTCCAGCAGAGTCTTGTTTATGAGTGTGAAGCCGGCCACATTTATAAACAGGAGACTGCGGGGCATCTAGGAAATGTTGACCTTCTTTCTGTCCTAGATCGTGCGAAAGAGCCAAGTCATAGGAAGCAAGATTCCTTATACTAATCGCTGATATCCGCAGACGCTCAGTGATGACGAAAGAAGACAAGTGACGAGATGGTAAGTTACAAAGGTAAGCTTGAATAATCATTCTGTTACTTGGAACTGGAAAGTTCTGATGGCTGGAATATGTCCTATAGCCATATGTTTTGCGAAGTATTGTCGATATTTGCTATGTACTGATTTTAAATAGCGGAAGTGGTGAACGAGGTCCTGCCAGAATGGATACGTTTAATAAAAAGAGACGCGAAAAAAAAAGGGTAAATGCCATAAACAGACAGTAAACGGGATGTGTTGTTCTAGAGGACCTATGGGTCTTGCGTGGCGATAAAGGTGCGATCACTGCTATCAGGAATCTGGAAGTCCAGGATAGGAGTTAGCCATATACACGGGCGGAAGGTGAGCGTTGGAAATCGAGAAGGGCAAAATGGTAATTATAAAAGCAGGGACGTGTTACGGAAATGTCCTAGAATATGTAAGACTTCGACTTGCTCCAGAACATGTGATAAAGGTCATGTGAGGAAGCGGACGCAAAAATATCAGCATTAAGACACTGAATTCCAGTGAAGTCTTTGGGTTAAGCGTGCTCAGGAGGGAGCAATTCCATGATGGGTGACCCCCTGGGAAGTTGACAAGAAATTTTATAAATTGAGGCATAAGAGACAAATGAAAAGCTAGGGTAGGCTAATGAAAAACTAGAGTGTATGGGATGGTTGGAGACTATAAGAAGACACGTAGGACGAGGCAGACTAGCTCGGTGAAGAGACAGAAAAGGCATCACAGCCCTAGAATTAGGCTAAGCCTGAACAGCGTTTGGAGGTATTTTGTGGGCTAGTAGATAGTAAATATATATAAATATATAAAGGTGTAACGTATCCCATACATGATTGTAGCGGAGGACACGTGAGTCCCAGCGCCCGGAGCTACGGAAAAGGGGCATTGATCACGCAAGGATACCGAAGTTCGAAAAGTGGCAAAGATAAACGGGAAACTATTGCCAGGTAAATCATTGTTGTTCTACTATAGGTAAAGATTGGAAATTCTAGTATAACAACACTTGGAAAATAAAGAGTGAGTAGATGGAAAACAAAGAGATCAAAGTGTCACAGGAAAAAGGGAAAAGTAAGAAACCTCCGCGAGTAAAATCTTGGGAGAAGCTACCGACAAAACACGAACCCGCTCGGATGGAAATTCAAGAAGGCATGTAAAAAGGGATAAAGTGTGGTTAGGTGGAACAAAAGAAGAGTGTATGAAGTTCGAGAACGGATGTCGATAAGGGGGATAAAGGAGTAGTGACTAGGATAAGAGAACGTGAAGTGAGAGGAAGAGTGCTTAGGCTTGCAATGATGTTGAGGTGAGAGATCTATAAAAGAATAAGTATGTAGCTATGGTAATGTACGAGCAAGGATACGGAGAGCGGAAGTTGTAGGAATTTGGTGCGAGGGACAAAAGTAGTGGACGCCTGAGAGATATGGACGTATAGCTGTAATACAAACATGTAGTTGAAGGAGAATCACGAGCAGGTGGGCCAAACGAGTGAAAGGACGAATAGTGAATGGAAAGGTGTGGAAATATGGACAAAATGAGGACTGTTGGCATATAAGGAGTCCCCTAAAGGGGGGGGGGGGAGACCATATTTGTCACGACCCAGCCCCGTAGGCCGCGACTGGCACCCTACTTGGGTACCCAGACCAAATTACGTATTCATTGCCAAATCCAAACTTATTCCAGAATTTCATAAAAGTCATATCAAACATAGTTTATATCAAAATATGTCTTAAGCGGTCGCACAAATCAAAATGTCATATGGAATCCAAACTGAGCGGCGAAATAGACATCGCCGGTCAAAAATGCAAATATAAGCATAAGGGCCATTCAGGGCCATCAAAACAAACGGACCGCTTCAAGACCAGAAAACAAAATCAGACAAACATATATAGGGCCCTCGCCCCACATATATGACTACAGGCCTCTACGAACTCAAAACAAAGACATATGGCGAGACAGGGCCCCGCCGTACCCAAATAGTCAAATGTACAGAATATACATAGCAAAAGGGAGTCTATACCAAAAGTGGACTCCGAGTCAAGAAGGAGTACTCCGAAGTAGCAAAGAGTGAAGCCTACAGTGGAGGATCACTAATATCTGCACCTGCGGGCATGAAACGCAGCCCCCGAAGAAAGGGGGTCAGTACGAAATATGTACTGAGTATGTAAAGCACGGAGTACAGAAATATGGGCCAAAACCGAAAGAAAATCGGATGACAAAGTGGGGTACAAATCAGTATGTCAGAATCGGTATCAAAATCATATACGTATACATAATGCAAACGAAATCATGCAAACGCTTAAGAACGTGGTCGGCACTCCGACGCTGGCGCCACACACAGCATAACACCAGAAGGTTTCAAATCTCCGTACATCCCCGAACACAAACACAAACATAGGTGAGCGTATCGCATCACGAGCCATATCACAGCATAACTCCAAACGGAACCCGGCCCTATGGCGAAGCCTCGGGAACCGCAACACATCAAACAGCCGAATTATCATAAGGCGCACGAATCATAACCGGCCCGGGAACCGGTGAACGAAGTCATAATGAGGCACGAGCGGAGTCGTGAGCAAACAAATGCAAATTATATTTCAAAATAGCCTTTCAAAACTTAATGATTTCATAAGTCATTTAATAGTACAAAATAACCGAATACTTAGTCGATACAAAGTTTTATTTCACAAAATGTTTCCAAAATGGTACGTATGGCTAAAAACGTAACTTAGCATATCATAATATTCAATACATATCTCGTGGGAGGAAGTTCCAAAACCGAAAGTATCATATCAAGCTTTATTCAAAAGGACAGCCCAATAGGACAAATAGGGCGTCTCGGGGTTAGCGGGCCCACCTCGAGCCGAATTGAGGTGGCGAACATAATTTACGGACGTTTAAGGGCCAAAAGGTCATACATAATCATTTCCAAGTTACCCGACCACATTTCGATAGGTTTCAGACATTTGGTTGCATTCTAACCAAAATAGAGCCCTTAGGCTTCAATTGAATTGAATGAATAGTAACTTTTCTGTGGATCGGGTTTCGAGGAGCAGAAATGCTCCGGAGGTTCCAATATTCACCTAACATACTAAGACATGCCAAACGAAGATGTGGGAAGCTTTACATACCTTATAGACGTCTTATGCTCTCCTTAAAATCAAATCCCGTTTCGTCCGAAATCTGCAAATGGTCAAAGTTACCAATTTGAGATTCTTAGGCTTAAAGTTTCCATTAACTTGATTTTTGCCTACCGAAATTTCGGCAGCATTTCCCCTATAAATCTAACATCCCCGAGACTTAGCTCGGCTCCAAATACATCAACAACAACAACCCAAACATCACAAACAACAAAAATCACAATCAAATCATTCTAACTTCAAAGTTCTACCTTACTACACAAGTTGACAATTTTTCATTCAAACTTCACAATTCCAAATCTATATCCACATTATTGTATTCATTCACCCATTCAAGATTATGCAATCACATCCCAAATATATTCCAAACCATATACAAAATTTCCCAAAATCTATTACTTGCCATATTTCTTTCCAAACATCAAAACTTACAACGAACGTTCTAACTTGCGTCGTTTCATTCCGAATTCACTAACATCAACCATAAGTCATATTTAAAGTCTTTAGTATCATAAATATACAATGATATACACAAATATGCCAAAGGTGTATACTTTCCGATAATGCTCCGAAATCATTTTCTAACACCAATTCAATTCGTTAAACGATCATTTACGTTATAAAGGCCACAACGACACATTGAACAAACTAAACGAGATCAATTCACGTTACTTTGCACTTCATATGTGCCACGGCTCCAACACCAAACACACACACCCACGGTTTTCTACACACAACAAAGTTACGGGATTCTCGTCTATTCTCAATCCTTAACACATTCATATCAATTCTATAACACAAAAGTGTAAGAATTCTCACCTTTTCTTGAAAACCCGACTTGTCGCAAATGTGGTTCTTGTGCCAAACTAATTATACCCCGTTGAAGAGGGTCTTGAGCACTTCACAACTATACAAAAATCAAGGTCTTTGGATCACAACACAAGCTAGCACAATTTTTCTTTTCTTTTTCTCTATTCTCGGCCGAATGCTTCACTTTGAGGTGTTCTTGAATTTTTTTGTTTTGTTCTAGATAATGCTAAGGCTAAGATGATATATATCTAGTTAAGGGTCATGTGCCTAGCACATGACATAAAAAAAATGGGTTTGGGCCATGGCTATGGCCGGCCACCCTCAAGATTTTTGGGCCTCAATTTTGTGTTATATTTTTCTTGGCCCAATTCATTAAAAGTCCCGTTTTGTAATTCCCGAAACTAATTTCCGAAATTCCAAATTTACCCTCGGCCTTCCCCGATGTCTTAACATCAATGATTCCATAACCAACATAGTCATATTCACCAAAATCAGAATATTTCCTTATAACACACAAGTCGTAATTATTTCTCGATTTCCAATTATACGAGAACACGGGACATAACAATATTAGACCTAAAAAGGAAACCTATGAGCTTAGAATCAGAGTTTAAAATAGGTCGGCGTGTCGCAAGAATACTTGGGAGGGAAGTAGAAGCGAAATAACAATGAGTATACCAAGAGATGGACCTGAAGATGAAGAAATAGCCTATGGCTACACTGAACCGTTAAGTAAGGATGGTGCACTAAGACATGGTTTCCGTTTAGGTGCGGTGACGAGACAATAATAGAAAAGAAAGGACCCGGAAGGAACAAGGATAATGAGGTGACACAGTGAGTTAGACAAAACCTATGACATAGAGCAGTGACTCATGAAAAGGAAAGGAGTTCGATTATAAGGAAAAATAAGGTAAAGGATATGGAACGGACATGGAGAAAAGGGCAACTATAAAGGAACCCCCTCCCGAAGTGCTACCAGACCCCACAAGATCAGTTGAACATTCGAGGACGAATGTTCTAAAGGGGGGGAGGATGTTATAGCCCGTACTTTGTGCGTTTGGATATTTCAAGGTCGTCGTGTAAAGTTAAGGGCGAGACCATTTTCAAAACTTATTATTGTATACAAGTCGATTATGAATATTATTTATGAATATTGGTAGTATGGAGAGATTGAGAAAGGTCAAGGATAAGAAGAGAAATTCACAAAAAGGAGTTGTGGAAATAATGTGGAAGGCTAGGGGCGGAATGGCAATATTGAGGAAAGTCGAGGAGCAAATGGGAATTTTATAAAAGGAGTTCATGAAGGTTCCAAAAAGGGCATATTGGCCATGTGATGGAAATCTATGGACCAAAGTGTACATGGAAAAACAATGAGTCATCTTTTAATTCTTTAAGAAAAATTCAAGAAAAAGAGAAGAATTCTCTAGGAAATGAAGAAAGGAGCATGTGGCCATTTCATAAGTAATGGGGGCTATTTGTAAATTTTAAAAAGTTAGGGGCCAAAGCTTCTTAAGAAGACATTAGTAATCTTCTTTTAGTTTTAAGAAAAAGAAAGAATTTTCTAGAGAGGGGCATGTGCCCCTCACATGATTGGAGATATATATATATATACATGTTGTCTTCTAATTCAAGACAAGCTCATGAAACTTCAAGAAAGAAAAAGAGAAATGGAGAGCAAAGAGAAGGGCAAATTCGGCCAAGCCATGGAAATTCAAGCCATAGAAATATTCCTCCAAAAATTATTTTCTTGTGGTATCTCCACTAATTCAAGGGTCCTCTACAACGTGGCATAATTGTTTCGGAAGATAAGTCATCTGTTTCGTCGTTCCCGCATTTGAGGCAAGTTGAAAAGTTGAAGAAGAAAGGCGAGTTTTAATCTTGTTTTATGTGTTATGAAGGGTTTATATGTATTGTAGTATGATAAGATGGAAGTTTGCATGATGAATATGTAAATATGCATGTGGCCGAATATGTTGGTGTAGAAGTAGAGATTGAATTAATTTTGTGTAGTATGTTGGTTGTTGATGTAATGCATGAAAAAGGATGAAAGTTTATGAAAATATGCATGTGGTTGTTGTGGCCGTGAGTTGTATATGGTACATATGGCCGTGTATATTGATGAATTATGAAGGAATGGTGAGCAAGTTTTATTTAGTAGTTTGATTGTTGTGCTATGGATTTTATGTTGCAAATAGAAGCCTAATGAGTTTAGTGAAGTTGTAGTAGTTGGAGGCTTGTTGTGGAAGTTTATGTAAATGGAATGTGATGTTCTTGCATGAATAGAATATAATGTTGTTGGTATGATGTTGTTAATGTGTAAATTATTAAGTTGTTATTGTTCTTATTGGAGTTAAAAGATCTTGAAGGAAGTAGTATGTTGATTAAATTGTTAGAATGTACTTTGGGTTGGTTATGGAAATTGTTGGTATGATTGTTGGCATTGTGTTGATAGTTTGGCCGGGTTGAATTCCCGGATTGTTGTTGATTGAAATTGGCCATGATAGATTCTTGGGGACGATGTATTTACAGGGGAAATGCTGCCGAAATTTCGGCAGACAAATGTTACTTTGAAGAATCAACTTCTAAATGCTCTAATTAAGTTTTGGTAAATGTGACCAATTTGTAGATTTTGGCGAATTTGGAACGTGAATTTGGAGAAGCGTAAGGAGCGGAAAAAGGTATGTAAGGCTTCACCCTTTTTTCTATGGCATGTCTTAGACGTAATAAGTCGGATACGAGCCGCGGGGACAATTCTATTCTCTGGAACCCGCACCCAAAGTTTTCCCTTTTTCGTTCAGTAGAATTGAACTAAAAAATGTGCGAAATGTTAGAAAAACTTCCTAAACATCTAGAACTTGTATAAAGAGGACCCGACTACCCTAAGACCCTCCGAAGTGACGTCATGAAATGTAATGAACGTAAATTTGGTACGCCGCCTCATTTGACCCGAGGTGGGCCCATGGTTCCCGGATTTTCCTTGTTGTTCCGTTTGACCTATTTTGAAGTAGAATCCAAAGGAAACTTTTGATCCTTATGCCGCTTATCAAACGACAAATAATGTAGCTATTCTAATGAGAATATTTCTATGATGATAATGATAATGATGAAGTAAGGAAGAGAATATGTCTATGACAAGTATGACGGGAATGATTCTATGACTAAAAGTCTTAAAGGAAGGATTCAATATGAATACAACAATAATGGACTAGTCCTTGAGTCCAACCCTATTCTTTTGTCATGACTTTATTTTCTAAAAACTCTAAGGTACATGAAGTAATGTTTTATGAGCTTTACGATCTTGTCCCATGTTTTCTTTCAACGCTATTCTTCGTTGGTAGTCTCGCCTTAAAATACTCGTTCCTTCAAGGTGAGACATAACGATCATGGTTATTCCATAATGTAATCGGAGGCTACCGACCTTACGTCACTCCGACGTGGACATGGTTTTCTTGGGCTCTCGAGCGTCTGGTATGCATGTTATAAGTATATGTATATGATAAAAGATCCAGAGCGCTATAGACGCTGATATATGTACATGATACACGTATATGTATACGATAAAAGATCCAGAGCGCTATAGACGCTGAAATATGTACATGATACACGTATATGTATATGACAAAAGCGCCAGAGCGCTATAGACGTTGATATATGTACATGATGCACGTCTATGTATATGATAAATGAGCCAGAGCGCTATAGACGCTGATATATATATATATATATATATATATATATATATGATGTACGCACATGTATACGGGGAAGATGGGAATGAGGGCAGAGCGTTATATACGCATATCCACCTGATCAGTTGGCACTACATGACATGATATAGTCCCGGACGCGGGATGTATATATTTATGGTTAAATGGATCGGCTGCCGACGCCTCGGCAATATGACATGTTCTATTTTTATATATATATGAGCAAGAAATGTTTTTTTTCAAAGGAAAGCTAAGCATGCATGGTATCCGCCCTCAGCGGCCCTCATATGTACAAGTTACGCTTTTATCCTATGATATGTTCTATGTTCCCGTGCAGTTATTGTTCATATGCATATTTCTTGCTAAGTTACTAATCTTTCCTTACATATTCAGTACATTACTCGTACTGACCCCTCTTCTTCGGGGGGCTGCGTTCATGCCGCGCAAGTACGCCCAAGGGATGCAAAGTTAGCATAGAAGATGTTCCAGTGGAGTTGGTAGGCTCCATTTGTCCTGGAGTGCTGCCAAGTCAGAGTATATGTATTATGACGCTATGTTCGAGGTTAGAGACTTTGCAGACAGAGTCGTGGGTATAGAGTGTCAGCTTTGTAGACGGCTTCGCCTGTCGATATGTTATTATATTTCATGTCACGAGTCCCATATGATGAAAGACTTTACTTATGGAAAAAAAAAATTGAGAGCTTACTATGTATTTTATTCTTTATTGATCCACGAGTTTATATGTGTAATAAGAGTCAGCGGTTTCGCTCGGCTCCAGATATGGGGTCGGGTGCCCATCACACCCTAGTAAAGTTGGGGTGTGACATGCATGATGTCCATGAGCAAGAAACGACGTTTGATGACCTTAGGCGAGATTTCGAAGGTATCCGATGTGAGATGAGAAAGTTGGCTAAATTAAGATGAGATATAAGGTGAGCAATGCATGTGCATGGACGTGGGTGATTAAAATGAGAAGTCTAAGAAATATGGAAAGTTGCAGAATTGCAACTGCCCAGTGGTCGTAAAGTGCTAGGATGGACCGTAAACTTGTATACGGTCCGTAAACTAGCAGGTCGTAAACTGCCATGCAAGGCTTCAACTTTCTGCCAGCCGAGAAATGGTAAAATACGACCTGGAGGACGGACCGTAAAGTGATTTACTGCCCGTAAACCATGGTCGTAAATCACCATGCAAGCAGCCAAAGCTTCGGGTTCTGGAAATGGTTAAAGACGATCGCGAGGGACGGTCCGTAAACTGCAATACGGGCCTTAAACCATGATGGACGACCACTGTTCACCTCAGCACAGATTTTGCAAGTCATTAAATAAAGGGACCAACACTTGTTTTATTTCATTACAACATTTCACCACTTCTCTCTAAAACCCCTCTCTACATTTATTATACAAGGTTTCAAGGATATTTGAGGATCAACAACATAAAACAAGGTGAATCAAGAGTAAGAACATCATTAAAGATCATCTAGGTCAAGAAATCCAAATGGAGAAAGACTAGGGTTTTGCTCAAAGTGGAGTATTATTAACCAAAGCTTGTTCCTACTACTTCTAAGGTACGATTCATGATTTTTACATGATGTTTAAGGTATTGAAGAGTTGAAATACATGGATTGTAGAAAATATGGTCAAGTAGGTCATGAATGATGAATAGTGACATTTTGAGGAATAGTTTGAATTGAATCATGAATGTTGTTGTGTTGTGATATGAATGCATTATAAATGGTACTAAGATCATGAACTAGACACTTTAGACGAATGGACGAAGTTGGATGTTATGACCATGAATATGGGTGAATTAGAGGCAAATTAAGGAATCTAAATAATGTGAATGACTAATGGCCATTGTTATGATATTAATGAAGGTATAGACGCTAGCATTGGAAGGAAGCGTGCAAGTGTAGAATAGTCCGACGAAAAGGTATGTAAGGCTAACCCTTCTTTCATAAGGCGTGGTTCCTTGGCCAAACTCTTAAAATCCTCTACATGAGTATGTTGTATTCAAATGATTGACACTCCGAGCTCATAAGCTCACGATCCTCGATATGTGCTACGATTGTACTACGCACCCCATATGACGAATAAGCATAAGATATAGATGTAGCGAAAATGATAATAATAATGATGCTAAAGGTGCCTACGGGCTATTATACTTACATGTGCCTATGAAGGGCTATAATGACACCCCGAGCTTATAACGCCGGGTAGGATATATGTATATGAATATGTATAAAGTATGTATACAATTACGAAACGCGCGCACACCTCTGCAGACGGTACGGATAACCCTGAAGCCTTGGTAGGGCCAGGTATGAGTAACCTTGAGCCTTGGTTGGCCAAGTATGTATAAAACATCGATCCTATGAGGTCGGGTATGCTATGTAAATGCTATTTATATGAAATGACTATGTATATAATATGAATATGAATGTGATAAGACTATGTATAAGAATACGAATAAGGACATGTATACGAATATGAGCACAAGTATGGTACGAGTACTATTATGGAATACGGATGATGACATAGGTGTACAAATACGTATGAAAACTCAGAACTAAATAGGCAGGTGCGGAAACTCCGAACTAAAGATGTAGCCTCAGTTAAAGTCCTGTGGAGAAACAATAATAGAGAGGAGATGACCTGGGAAGCAGAAGAATATATGAAGTCTAGACATCCGCATTTATTTCCACTCCCCGAAGAGGTTCAGGAGGAGACGCCATTGTCCACAGGTATGTAATGCTTTCTTTGATGCTTTTGGGTCATGTGTGGCCTTATTTTCTTGTTGTTGTTATTGTAGCCCTATTAGGTGATGTTACTTTGGGCTGCTGTGATAGGATGGTAATGCCATATTACAGGGAAAACTCAGGCGAAATCTTTGTAGAATTTTCGAGAGCCTAACATTCGAGGACGAATGTTCCTAAGGGGGGGGGGGGGGGAATGTTACATCTCATAAAATTTGAATTGTTGCGTTATGAATAGACTAATGTGAGCCTAAGGTAAACATGAAGTACTTATGAAGTTAAGGATAGTATTTGATAGCTTTAAAGTGCGTACTACAAGATTTCGAAGTCACACGAATCGGAGGAATTAAGTTCGTCGAAGGAAGTGAAGTATAAGTTGTGGTTGGGAAGGTTTAGTAATTATCGGTTTGATGATTATTTAGTAATGTCTTGAGGGGGAGGTAAAGGGCTCCTTTGATGGTTAATGAAGTGTTATACAAGTGCCAAGAAGGTTCCACAAGAATTAGAAGTCAAACAAATCAACGAGAGAAAGTTCATAAAAAATGGGTTATACGACCACTTATACTGTCCGTATAAGGTTTCGTATAACCTTTCCAGAGAAGGACAATCCCTGGTGGGATTATACGGTCACTATACTGACCGTATAAAGTTATAAGGACCGTATAAGTGTTATATCCCGTATTTTTGAACCTCGGAGCATCTGCTGGGGTGGGGCCCACATACCGAGATTTTTTTTGGAACATCTGAAAAGTCATATGAATCACATATGTAAAGTTAAACACAACTCATGAAGTACCTTTGGACCAAATCAAAGTGGAAACCCTCCAAACGAATATTTTTAAGAAAACGTTTTCGGGTGACCTGACTTTGGGGGGAAAAAACTGTATTGTAAGTTTGGAATTTCGAAAATACCTTGAAATAGAAGTTGTAGATAATTGAATTAGCTTTCAATCCATAGGTCGTGGGTTCCCAGGTGACGTCGGTACAAGGAGTTATGAACGTTTTAAGGTCGAAAGGTCAGTGGGCTAGGCCCAACTCGGGACCAACCGAGTTGGCCCAAAAAAATAAAATAAAAATTTAGGCCCAATGTTTAAGGGGTGGCCGGCCAAGTGAGGCCCAACCCATGGCTTTAATGAGTATTTCCATGTGCTAATTAATTATAAAGGGATCAATATCCCTTAGAAGGTTCAAGAGACTTAGAAGAGAAAGAAGAGCAAAACAAGAGCAAAAAAAGAAGACCATTTCGGGTTTGGTGTGGAAAATTCACCACCAAAAATCTTGCTCCTAAAATTTTTCTTTTGTGGTTTTCCTACTAAGTTAAGGTTCCTTTGTAACTTGGTATAGTTGGATTGGAGTGGGGAGCATTAGAATTACCAAGGTGAGCATATCTCCAAGTGAAGAAGACTTGAAGAAAAGGTAAGAATTTCTACCTTTTTATTGTGTTATGAAGTTTTGTTTGTGTTGTAGTATGTAGAAATGTGTTGATTATATGGAAAAATGGAAGTTTGTAATGTGGGTTTGGAATTGGAGGTGTAGCCGTGTGTATATATATGTTGTATAGCCAAAATGTATAGAATTCATGTTATATTCTAGTTGTGATTGTGATGAAATGCATATGGGAATTGAAAGTTGGATGAATTTAGTTGATATGGAAAAATAAGCATATGGCTGTGTGGTATATTGCATTTGGAATAGAAATGAATTAAGTTGTTTAGTGTATTGGAGTGTTGTTGTAATGCTTGGTATGTAAATGGAGTTAGAATGGTATAAGTTTGTATTGAATTGGAATGTAGAAACTTATGTCGTTTTAGTATGATTTTCCGACATTAAGGAAATGAAGTTGTTTGGTTGTTGGTTGTGATGATCATTGATGAATTTGGAAGTTGGAAACATGTTATGAAGTTGTATGCCAAAGATTTGATGTTTTGCATAAGTTATGACTTTGGCGGAAAATTATACATTATGTATATCGAGTGTATAACTTGAGGAGAACGATATGAAATGTTTCTAGAACTATATGGTGATGATCTTGATTGTTGATGAATGTGAAATTATTGATATTAGTGAAAGTTTGGGTTGAATTGAAGATTATGTCAACTTGTGAGAAAAATGACTAGTTGAAGGATATTTGTGTTTTTAATGTTCATTGTTGATATTGATGTTGTCGTTTGGGTTGTTGTTGATGATTTCTAGCCGAGTTGAATTCTCGGGGTGCCATATGTATAGGGGAAGTGCTGCCGAAATTTCGGTAGCCAAATATGCTTAAAGTTGTAATAATGGCATTAATAACTCACAATTGGTAAACTTGACCAATTTCAGTTTTTCGACGAAACGGGAAGTGAGTTTGGAAAGGCTTAAGGAGCGTGAAAGGTATGTAAAGCAAACCCAATTCTTCCCTTGGCATGCCCTTAGTGTATTAGGGTCGGATCTGGGCCTCGAAGGACCTCTTGGCCCTCGGAATCCGCAAGACAAATTTCAGTTTTTCCTTCAGTAGAATTGAACCATTTTGATACGCTTTTTCTGAAATTATGCAATTGTGCTCTAAATTACTCAGAAAGTCATAGGATCTCTGTATAACCTTCGTAGATGATATTATATGTTTAGAGGGCACAATTTGAGCCCGCCGCCTTATTTGTTCTGAGGCGGGCCCACTATTTACGTTTTTGCCCCTAATGTGTTAAAGCTTCCTTTTTAAGCGATTTTTGAAAGAAATGTTTTAATTACCCTACTAATCGCTTAACGAATATTATTTTAAATATTCTGTTAAATATTATAAATTATTTTGACACTCGGAATGACTTCGGGAAAGTTATACTTCTGTAATTTATTATGATATTCGAAATACATTTATTATGATTCCGTCCGACCCCATTGAATTTGTTTGTCTTTGATACGCTTCATCGAGTCTTTGAAAACATTTATTATATTTTTAAATTGCATTAGTCTCTCACTACTCCATTCGTGGATGTCCCAATGTTTCCCACACTGAGCCCGGGCCAGGATATGTTGTCAAGCGTAATTCTCTGCATTGTTCGCCGCGTCCCGATGTGAGGGGGCAGGTATACGCGTACATGGGTCTGTGGAGTATGATGTGCCATGTCCGCCTATTCTGTTCTGATCTGTTATGGCCATTTTGATATGACATTTTATGATACGGGGCCACGCCCCCTTTTCTGATTCCTCTGTATAGTGGCACCAGCGTCGGGAGGGTGGCCACATTCTGTCTGCCGAGTCTCGTGGCAGGGACCGGATATGATGTGATATGACATATGTTTCTGTACGCATTCTGTCTGTTTTGGAAATATGCATTTGACACTCTGGATTCTGTACTCATTTTCTGTAACCATTATGATTTGACTTCTGTGATTCCGCTTTACATATTCAGTACATATTTCGTACTGACCCCCTTTCTTCGGGGGCTGCGTTTTCATGCCGCGCAGGTACGGACGACAGGTTTGCTGATCCGCACGTTTAGGATCCCATTTCTGCTATTTTGGGGCGCTCTCTTCTACAGAGCCCATCTTTTGGTACAGTCTGTCACTGCTATCTGGATATGTACTTTGTTCAGGGTATGACGGGGCCCTGTCCCGTCTTATGATTATGATATGTTCTGTAGAGGTCTGTGGATACATCTGTGTGGGTTCTGTACATATGTTTGGGATGTTTTGTTTTATGATAGCCTTATCGGCTTCTGTGTGCCAAGTCTGCTCTTCTGCTAAATTCTGTAGCATCCACTAATGTTATTATTCTATTATTATTCTGATAATATGCTAATTTGGGTATCGGGTACGTATAGGTGCCCAGCTAGGGCACTGGTCGCGGCCCACGGGGTTGGGTCGTGACAAAAGTGGTATCAGAGCAGTTCGTCCTCGGAATGTCCACAGACCGTGTCTAGTAGAGTCTTGTTTATCGGTGTGTTGTGCACCACGCCTATAAACAGGAGGCTACAGGGCATTTAGGATACTACCCTTCTTTCTGTCTTAGATCGTGCGATAGAGCTGTGTTATCAGGATGACCCCTCCCTAACGAGTGGCTATGTTTGCAGATATGCCTCCAAAAAAGGCAACAGCGGCCCAAAAGGCCAAGTCAGCAGCCTTGGGAGAGACTAGCTGGGTCCAGAGGATTACCAGGGCCCAGGCACATATTGCTCCGGGGACTTTGCCCCAGACAGAGGGTTCGTCTACACCGCCACTCGTGGAGGAGATTGGTGCGGCCGCAGCCGCAGTTCGGGGGGCGGCTCCACCACCAGCTCCCGCAGTTCCAGTACCTGAGCCTCCAGCTCCACGGCCAGGCACTGAGGATCAGTCTATGAGGGAGGCAGTCCAGTTGCTGACGAGACTTGTGGCAGGGTAGGTTCAGGGGCATGGACTGGGAGGTGACCGGGCAGTCAGGCGTGAGAGTTCGAGAGCCCGTGAGTTTTTGACTTGTAACCCTCCAGAGTTCTTCGGGACAAAGCCCGAGGAGGATCCTGAGGAGTTTATCAGGAAGATGCGACGCACTCTAGATTTGATTAATGCTTCCGAGACAGAGTCAGTCGCGTTAGCTTCGTATCGGTTATATGATGTGGCGGCAAACTGGTACGAGTCATGGGGGCTATCCAGGGGGGACGGCGCTCCTCCAGCAGTTTGGGGCGATTTTTCTCAGGCATTTCTTGGACACTTTCTGCCCCCAGAGTTGCGACAAGCCAGATCTGATAGATTCTTATTATTGAGGCAGAAGGGCCGCAGTATTCGGGACTATAGTTTGGAGTTTGATTCCTTGGCCCGATATGCACCTACTGTGGTGGCTACTATGGCGGACCGGATGCACAGATATATTATGGGGCTGGATCGGTATTTTGTTGATAGCTGCTTAGTATTGGCTGCTCAGCCCGGTATGGACATTGCCCGTATCCAGGCCCATGCCCAGGGCATGGAGGATCGGGCAGAGGAGGACACCAGCCTGACAGGGGCCAGGATCGGAGACAGCCCAAGAGGGCCAGGTCATCTGGAGATTTTCGGGGCAGACAGCCCCAACAGCCGCAGCAGCCTAGCAGATTTTCATCTCAGCCGGCGCAGAGCGCGCCTCCCCAGTCTACAGGTCACAGATTTGATAGCCCAGGGTATTCAGGAGCAGGCCAGAGCTCCAGGGCTTCAGGTTCGCGGACAGATAGGGGTTCTGGTCAGATGAGGCCACCCAGGGTTCAGTGTTCTTTTTGCGGCAGATACCATACGGGAGAGTGCTACAGAGCCACCGGTGCGTGCTTTTCTTGTGGCCGTCAGGGCCATTCTGTGAGAGATTGCCCGTATAAGTGTAGTTCGGGTGGTGCAGCGCAGCCTACCGGATCAGCCGCTGGGTCTTCATCTTCGTCAGTGGCTATGCGCCCTACGGGGCAGGGTTTTCCAGCACCAGCGGGTCGCGGCAGAGGCCGTGGTGGAGCTTCTGGTATTAGCGGTCCTTCGAACCGCATTTATGCTTTGGCCAGTCGCCAGGATCAGGAGGCATCTCCTAATGTCGTTACAGGTACTTTATTGGTCTTCTCTCGGTCTGTGTATGCATTAATTGATCCAGGTTCAACTTTATCATATATTTCACCTCTTGTTGCTGGTAAAATTGGTATTATGTTTGAACCTATAGAGCCATTTGAGGTAGCCACACCGATAGGGGACTTTATTGTAGCGAAACAGGTTTATAAAGACTGTTCTGTGATTGTATGTGGCCGTGATACTAAGGCAGATCTGGTAGAGTTAGATATGACTGAATTTGATGCTATTATGGGTATGGACTGGCTAGCTTCCTGTTATGCTAATGTTGACTGCCAGAATAAGGTGGTTCGCTTCCAGTTTCCCGGGGAGCCAGTTTTAGATTGGGCTGGAAATACAGCATCGCCGAAAGGTAAGTTTATTTCATACCTTAAGGCAAAGAAAATGATTAGAAAGGGTTATATCTATCATCTGGTACGGGTACAAGACTTGGACGCAGAGACGCCGACACTTCAGTCAGTCCCCGTGATTAATGAGTTTCCAGATGTTTTCCCCGACGAGCTTCCAGGTCTTCCTCCAGAGCGGGAGATAGACTTCTCTATTGATTTACTCCCAGACACTCAGCCTATCTCTATTCCTCCGTATAGAATGGCGCCTGCAGAATTAAAGGAGTTGAAAGAGCAGCTGAAGGATTTGTTAGATAAGGGCTTCATCAGACCCAGTACTTCGCCTTGGGGAGCCCCGGTATTATTTGTGCGTAAGAAGGATGGGTCGCTGCGTATGTGTATTGATTATCGGCAGCTGAATAAGGTAACTATAAAGAATAAATACCCCCTCCCCAGGATTGATGATTTGTTTGATCAGCTGCAGGGCACTAAGTGTTTTTCGAAGATAGATCTTCGATCCGGTTACCACCAGGTGCGAGTACGAGAGGCCGATATCCCTAAGACAGCTTTCCGGACCCGATATGGGCATTACGAGTTCAGGGTTATGTCTTTTGGGCTTACTAATGCCCCCGCAATATTCATGGATTTAATGAACCGGGTATTCAGGCCATTCTTGGATATGTTCGTGATTGTATTCATTGATGATATCCTGGTTTATTCTCGGTCGGAGGCAGAGCACGCAGATCACCTGAGATCGGTATTAGGGGTACTCCGGCATCAGAAGTTATATGCGAAATTTTCTAAGTGTGAGTTCTGGCTGTCTTCAGTGGCTTTCTTGGGGCATGTTATTGCAGCTGATGGTGTCCGGGTGGACACACAGAAGATTGAGACCGTGAAGAATTGGCCCAGACCTACGACGCCCACAGAGGTACGCAGTTTCCTGGGGTTAGCAGGTTATTACAGGAGGTTTGTGGAGAAGTTTGCTTCGATTTCAGCGCTTTTGACAAGGCTGACTCAGAAGGGAGCTAAGTTCCAGTGGTCTGACGCTTGTGAACGGAGCTTCCAGTTGCTGAAGGAGAAGCTGACTACAGCCCCAGTTCTGACTCTTCCAGAGGGACCGGACGGGTATGTTATTTATTGTGACGCTTCTGGCATGGGGTTAGGCTGTGTATTGATGCAGCACGGCAGAGTTATAGCGTATGCTTCCCGGCAGCTCAAAAAGCATGAGAAGAATTATCCTACCCACGATCTGGAGCTCGCAGCGGTAATTCATGCTCTGAAGATATGGAGACACTATTTATATGGCGTTCATGTGGATATCTATACTGATCATAAGAGTCTCCAGTATATTTTCAGGTAGAGAGAGCTTAATTTGCGACAGCGGAGGTGGCTGGAGCTTCTGAAAGATTATGACGTGGATATTCTGTATCATCCGGGTAAGGCTAATGTTGTTGCCGATGCGCTCAGTCGGAAGTCTATGGGCAGTTTGGCCGATTTATAGCCAGACAGGAGAGAGATAGCCCGTGATATTCAGCAGTTGGCTAGTCTCGGGGTTCGTCTGGCCGATTCTGGAGATACACGGATTTCTGTTCGAGGGGTTTCTGAGTCATCCCTCAGGGACGATATTAAGCGGCATCAGTTCGAGGATCCTGTCTTAGCTCGGTACAGGGACACAACCTATGATAAGGAGAGGACTCCGTTCGAGTTTTCACCGGACGGCACTATGTTATACAAAGGCAGGTTGTGTGTACCGGATATTGCAGGCCTTCGGCAGCAGGTTATGAGCGAGGCACATTATTCTCGCTACTCGGTCCATCCTGGGTCTACGAAGATGTACCATGATCTCCGATGCTTATACTGGTGGGACGGTATGAAGCGGGATGTTGCAGAGTTCGTCGCCCAGTGCCCTAATTGTCAGCAGGTCAAGATTGAGCATCAGAAGCCGGGTGGACTGTTGCAGGAGATGGAAATCCCGACTTGGAAGTGGGAGGTTATTAATATGGACTTCATTACAGGATTGCCTCGCACTCCACGGAAGTATGATTCCATCTGGGTCGTCGTTGATAGGCTGACGAAATCAGCCCATTTTCTTCCCGTCAGGACTACTTATTCCGCCGAGGATTATGCCAGGCTCTATATTAGAGAGATTGTGAAGCTTCACGGAGTTCCTATATCTATTATTTCTGACAGAGGCGCCCAGTTTACGACGCGTTTCTGGAGGTCGTTTCAGGAGGGTCTAGGGACTCAGGTGAGTCTGAGCACAGCCTTTCATCCTCAGAGCGACGGACAGGCCGAGCGCACTATACAGACGCTGGGGGATATGTTGCGGGCCTGCGTTATTGATTTCAGAGGCAGCTGGGATGATCACTTGACATTGATTGAGTTTGCATATAATAACAGTTACCATTCCAGCATCCAGATGGCTCCGTACGAGGCTCTATATGGCAGGAAATGCAGATCGCCGATTGGCTGGTTTGATATTGGCGAGTCAGAGTTGATTGGCCCAGATATGGTCCAGCAGGCCGTGGACAAGGTAAAACTTATTCGGGAGCGACTGTTGGCAGCCCAGAGTCGACAGAAGTCATACGCGGATAAACGACGTCGACCGTTGGAGTTTCAGGTAGGCGATTGGGTATTCCTGAAGGTATCGCCTATGAAAGGTGTGATGCGGTTCGGCAGAAAGGGTAAGCTCAGTCCGCGTTATATTGGGCCTTATCAGATTGTTCGAAAAACTGGAAATGTCGCCTATGAGTTAGATTTGCCATCTGATTTGGAAGCCGTACATCCGGTATTCCATGTGTCTATGCTCCGCAAATGCATTGGTGACCCTTCCAGAATATTCCCTGCGGATGATATTCAGATGACGGAGCAACTATCGTACGAGGAGCAGCCCGTATCTATTCTAGATCGTCAGGTAAGGAGGCTCCGGAATAAAGATGTAGCCTCTGTTACGGTTCTGTGGCGGAACGATAATAGGGAGGAAATGACATGGGAGGCAGAAGAGGAAATGAAGAAGAAATATCCTCAATTGTTCCCTATGCCCACAGGTAACCTTAAATCCCTGCTTTAATTTATTCCAATATCAATCGTGTGTCATATGTGATGTCTGTAAACATGAACTCCCCCAAAGTATTTTCAAACCCTATGAGATTAATTTAACATTCGAGGACGAATGTTCTAAAGGGGGGGAGGATGTTATATCCCGTATTTTTGAACCTCGGAGCATCTGCTGGGGTGGGGCCCACATACCGAGATTTTTTTTGGAACATCTGAAAAGTCATATGAATCACATATGTAAAGTTAAACACAACTCATGAAGTACCTTTGGACCAAATCAAAGTGGAAACCCTCCAAACGAATATTTTTAAGAAAACGTTTTCGGGTGACCTGACTTTGGGGGGCAAAAACTGTATTGTAAGTTTGGAATTTCGAAAATACCTTGAAATAGAAGTTGTAGATAATTGAATTAGCTTTCAATCCATAGGTCGTGGGTTCCCAGGTGACGTCGGTACAAGGAGTTATGAACGTTTTAAGGTCGAAAGGTCAGTGGGCTAGGCCCAACTCGGGACCAACCGAGTTGGCCCAAAAAAATAAAATAAAAATTTAGGCCCAATGTTTAAGGTGTGGCCGGCCAAGTGAGGCCCAACCCATGGCTTTAATGAGTATTTCCATGTGCTAATTAATTATAAAGGGATCAATATCCCTTAGAAGGTTCAAGAGACTTAGAAGAGAAAGAAGAGCAAAACAAGAGCAAAAAAAGAAGACCATTTCGGGTTTGGTGTGGAAAATTCACCACCAAAAATCTTGCTCCTAAAATTTTTCTTTTGTGGTTTTCCTACTAAGTTAAGGTTCCTTTGTAACTTGGTATAGTTGGATTGGAGTGGGGAGCATTAGAATCACCAAGGTGAGCATATCTCCAAGTGAAGAAGACTTGAAGAAAAGGTAAGAATTTCTACCTTTTTATTGTGTTATGAAGTTTTGTTTGTGTTGTAGTATGTAGAAATGTGTTGATTATATGGAAAAATGGAAGTTTGTAATGTGGGTTTGGAATTGGAGGTGTAGCCGTGTGTATATATATGTTATATAGCCAAAATGTATAGAATTCATGTTATATTCTAGTTGTGATTGTGATGAAATGCATATGGGAATTGAAAGTTGGATGAATTTAGTTGATATGGAAAAATAAGCATATGGCTGTGTGGTATATTGCATTTGGAATAGAAATGAATTAAGTTGTTTAGTGTATTGGAGTGTTGTTGTAATGCTTGGTATGTAAATGGAGTTAGAATGGTATAAGTTTGTATTGAATTGGAATGTAGAAACTTATGTCGTTTTAGTATGATTTTCCGACATTAAGGAAATGAAGTTGTTTGGTTGTTGGTTGTGATGATCATTGATGAATTTGGAAGTTGGAAACATGTTATGAAGTTGTATGCCAAAGATTTGATGTTTTGCATAAGTTATGACTTTGGCGGAAAATTATACATTATGTATATCGAGTGTATAACTTGAGGAGAACGATATGAAATGTTTCTAGAACTATATGGTGATGATCTTGATTGTTGATGAATGTGAAATTATTGATATTAGTGAAAGTTTGGGTTGAATTGAAGATTATGTCAACTTGTGAGAAAAATGACTAGTTGAAGGATATTTGTGTTTTTAATGTTCATTGTTGATATTGATGTTGTCGTTTGGGTTGTTGTTGATGATTTCTAGCCGAGTTGAATTCTCGGGGTGCCATATGTATAGGGGAAGTGCTGCCGAAATTTCGGTAGCCAAATATGCTTAAAGTTGTAATAATGGCATTAATAACTCACAATTGGTAAACTTGACCAATTTCAGTTTTTCGACGAAACGGGAAGTGAGTTTGGAAAGGCTTAAGGAGCGTGAAAGGTATGTAAAGCAAACCCAATTCTTCCCTTGGCATGCCCTTAGTGTATTAGGGTCGGATCTGGGCCTCGAAGGACCTCTTGGCCCTCGGAATCCGCAAGACAAAATTTCAGTTTTTCCTTCAGTAGAATTGAACCATTTTGATACGCTTTTTCTGAAATTATGCAATTGTGCTCTAAATTACTCAGAAAGTCATAGGATGTCTGTATAACCTTCGTAGATGATATTATATGTTTAGAGGGCACAATTTGAGCCCGCCGCCTTATTTGTTCTGAGGCGGGCCCACTATTTACGTTTTTGCCCCTAATGTGTTAAAGCTTCCTTTTTAAGCGATTTTTGAAAGAAATGTTTTAATTACCCTACTAATCGCTTAACGAATATTATTTTAAATATTCTGTTAAATATTATAAATTATTTTGACACTCGGAATGACTTCGGGAAAGTTATACTTCTGTAATTTATTATGATATCCGAAATACATTTATTATGATTCCGTCCGACCCCATTGAATTTGTTTGTCTTTGGTACGCTTCATCGAGTCTTTGAAAACATTTATTATATTTTTAAATTGCATTAGTCTCTCACTACTCCATTCGTGGATGTCCCAATGTTTCCCACACTGAGCCCGGGCCAGGATATGTTGTCAAGCGTAATTCTCTGCATTGTTCGCCGCGTCCCTATGTGAGGGGGCAGGTATACGCGTACATGGGTCTGTGGAGTATGATGTGCCATGTCCGCCTATTCTGTTCTGATCTGTTATGGCCATTTTGATATGACATTTTATGATACGGGGCCACGCCCCCTTTTCTGTTTCCTCTGTATAGTGGCACCAGCGTCGGGAGGGTGGCCACATTCTGTCTGCCGAGTCTCGTGGCAGGGACCGGATATGATATGATATGACATATGTTTCTGTACGCATTCTGTCTGTTTTGGAAATATGCATTTGACACTCTGGATTCTGTACTCATTTTCTGTAACCATTATGATTTGACTTCTGTGATTCCGCTTTACATATTCAGTACATATTTCGTACTGACCCCCTTTCTTCGGGGGCTGCGTTTTCATGCCGCGCAGGTACGGACGACAGGTTTGCTGATCCGCACGTTTAGGATCCCATTTCTGCTATTTTGGGGCGCTCTCTTCTACAGAGCCCATCTTTTGGTACAGTCTGTCACTGCTATCTGGATATGTACTTTGTTCAGGGTATGACGGGGCCCTGTCCCGTCTTATGATTATGATATGTTCTGTAGAGGTCTGTGGATACATCTGTGTGGGTTCTGTACATATGTTTGGGATGTTTTGTTTTATGATAGCCTTATCGGCTTCTGTGTGCCAAGTCTGCTCTTCTGCTAAATTCTGTAGCATCCACTAATGTTATTATTATATTATTATTCTGATAATATGCTAATTTGGGTATCGGGTACGTATAGGTGCCCAGCCAGGGCACTGGTCGCGGCCCACGGGGTTGGGTCGTGACAATAAGTGTCCATATAACCAAGTCGGGTGAGATTTTTCTCCAATTATATATATATATATATATATATATATATATATATATATATATATATATATATATATATATATATATATATGACCCAAGATCATATTTTTCATTTCCCACATTCTCCACAACTCTTGAAATCTCTAGAACATTCCCCATGTCATATTAACACCAACCCATGTGAAATAAAAGATTAGATACCAAGAATCAAGAGAATCAAGTGTGGGAAGGATCTCTAGGGTTTGTAGAATTCAAGATTTCCTTTGGTGTTGAAGTTGGGGTTTCTCTCAAGTGAAATCCATTCATCCAAATTTCATCCCTATATGATCAAAGGTGAGTTTTACATCTATTTCATGTTATTAAGAGTATTTAGTTGTTAAATAACTTGGATGGAGGAAGAAAGCAGAAGATGAAGCTCACATATGGATTTAATGATATTTTTGGGTAGTAACTTAACTTGAGTCATTATTCTTAGTATGCTATAATCTTGTTGTGGGTGGTGCTAATGATATTGGGGAAGTTTTGTATGTAAGTGAATATAGTGGTGTGTTGTAGCTATTGTTGTGGATGACTTTGAAAGGGAGTTTTGATAATTGAACAATGCTTAACTTGAAGAAGTCTATTAATTATGGTACTATGGGTGTTGCTATTGATGTTTGGGAGTTGTTTATTATATACAGAAAGTTAACGAAACAAAGAAAATGCTGCCCAAATTCCGTTAGCTCTTAGTTACTTTAGTTGAGCTTAATCATGCTTTCAATGACATAACTTTAGTACGAATTCTCTAGAACGTAGAGTCGCGGCTTTGGAAGGAGAACGTTTAGACGTTAAGGAAACGCAAAGGTATGTTAAGCCTAGTCCCCTTCTTTCAAAAGGCATGACTACTGTATTACGATTTCCTATACATGTTTCCATGATCTTGTTACATTTCCAAAGTTGAAAGTTGAAGATTATTAAGAGTTTCTTGTGAGATAGAGATAAGATGTGTTCTATAATAATGACGATGATGATTTTATTTCTAGAGATTCAAAAGCCTATGAATTGATGTTATTATGAGATCAATAATCTTACTTCATAATTTCCTTGATGTTGTTCACTGTTGTACTCTCATCTCATGAAACTAGTCCCTTCAAGGTGAGACATAGCGATGATGATTATTCCATAATATAATCGGACGTTACTGACCTTGTGTCACTCCAATGAAGTCATAGCTTTTGCTTGGGCTCTCATGCATGCTATTTATAGTATATGATGTACATGGATACATGAGTATGTATAAGTGGGATATGGGAAAAGGTGAGGCGTCATATACGCATAGCCACCTGATTAGTTGGCATATTATGATATTGTCCCGGACGCGGGATATATGGATAAATAGATCAGGTCGTTCATTTCGCGGCAATTTATAGATATATAATGAATATATGGATAAATGGATCGGGTTGCACGTTCCGCAGTAATATATGATATTATGGATCGGGCTGCATGTTCCGCAGCATTATTGATTATATATATATATATATATATATATATATATATATATATATATATATATATATATATATATATATATATATATGTACGAAAGATGTTAAAGAAAGTTAACATGCTTGATATCCGCCTTCAGAGGCAATCCGTTAAAGGTTATATCTTTATCGCATACTTCTTTATTTCTTTATGATGTTATTATTCATGCCTTACATACTCAGTACATTGTTCGTAGTGACATCCTTTCTTTTGTGGACGCTGCGTTCATGCCCGCAGGTAGATAGGGAGATGGTCCAGATTCCTAGGAGCTTATTCAGCAAACTTACAGGAGCACTCCACTACTCCAGAGTTGCAGCTTATTGGTTTATTCTTTTCTGTACATAAAGGGGCATGGCGAGGTCCTGTCTCGTCCTTATGATTTTCAGTATTCCAGTTAGAGGCTCGTAGACATATGTGGGTAGTAGATGTCTTATGATCTCTTTAGTGTATGCCTTGTATATCTTTTTGTATCCTCGTGGGCTTATACCTTTGTATATATATGTTTTGAGGAGTAATTGAAGACTATTCCATATTAAGTGTTGCTTTGAGAATTGTATTTATTCAGGATGAGGCAGATGATAAAAGGAAAGGTGGTGCTTGGTAGGCTAGCTCCGGGTGCCTGTTATGGCCCTCTAGTTGGGTCGTGACAGTATCCTTTTAGAAATTCTTTCTCGAGCCAATATTGGCTACAAGTCAACGTCTTCGCCCGAAAACTCTTTCATCATTTTGATCAAGGAGGGGAAAAATCTTAACACCTAATATTGGCTCGTTGTGCTTAAAATTAACGTCCCGGGGGGCCTGATCGTTAAAAAGCATGAAATAGCATTTTTACACATTTTTTTGACAATTTATAGATAGTTATCCTAATTTTAGGAATTTTATCAATTCATTGTCATTTTCAAGAATCATTATTTTTTCACACGTACAGTGTAATACTAAATTTTGGTTCAATTAATAATCATTTCATAATTTTATAGCAAGTACATTTTGATATCCTGTGCATTAAAACTTAGGTGTTTTATATATCTATATATGCCATGCCCACCGGTTATAGCCCGGGAGTTATAATAGACAGATATAGTGCACATTAGTGCCATGCCCGCCGGTTATAATATTACATCGCGCCCTCCAAAAAGCTGGTATGTCTCGTATCTTGTAGTATATGCTCGTAAAATGATAGTGTATTTGAGTTTACTGGAGGTACAAGCCATGACGAATACTTGTCAGGGGATTAAAATTCTTGTTAGAGATGTGATTCCATGTAAACAAAGGTTTAAGTTCATGTTTAGCAAGTATCAGAAAGATTGGAGGTTGAACGAATCGACAGGAATCAAGCCTGGAAAATGGTGCAACTCGACGACCATGTAGACAAACCGTCATCATGAAGGATGGCCATCAACCTCCCACCATCAATCCACCACTAAGAGGGTGGCTCCGATGGAAACTCGACAGTTGCACATGGACAAACCGTCAATGTGGACATCGAGTTGAGACGGTGGCAACCGACTTTCACAAGTATAAATATCCCCTCCCTTCTTATTTTCATCTTTTTTTCCAAGGTCCATAAGCTTCACAATAGATACTTATATTCCCCTAAAGTTCATACATCAATCTTTACGATAATTATTGAAATCTAACGTCAATTAAGCTCAGGAAGTGCATATAACCTAGTAGGCTTCAACTTCATCTTGGTATCGTTGTGGTAAGGTGGAAACTTCAGATCCAAATTGGTACTAAGAGTCAACTAGGACAATTGAGGTAAAGATTCCTTCTATATTACCAATAAATTAAGTTAATTCTAAGTAATATTTATTAGATTGTCGTGTATTAAGTCTTATTGGCCGAAAGACGGCATAACCCTCTTAAGGGATGTTGTTGATTGAATTATACGAATATTGAATTAGATAAAAATGCCTTTGATGTTGATTTTGTTGTTGTGATCATGGGAACGTAGTATAAATAGAGGAGATGCTGCCCGAATTTTCTTAACCTTAAATAGTCTAAAAGATACACCACATATGCATTGATATATGAACACTTAAGGCCTAACTAAGGTCGTATATCTCCATGTAGGGGAAAGGGACGAACGGGTTTCGAAATAAGGAATTCCTTCAAGTAGCGGCTCGGAAAATTAAGGTATCGAAGGTGTGTGTTTCCCTCTTTCTTTGGCACAAATCCAACCAGAACATGAACACGAGCGTTCCATAACAATTCATTCCATTCCTATGCTTTGTACTTCAAATTTTAATGCCTTAATTATCTCATGCGTTATGGTTATGATAAATTACCTTCACTAAATGATTTCTTGATGTTGGTATAAGTTTCCATAACGTTATTCAAAGGTTATCGACCTTACGTCACTTCGGAAGGCCCCGAATGTCCTTTCTATTAGTTCGTCATGCATTGGATATATATATATACGTATTCATTATTTAACTACACCGCACAGCGCAATAGCCGGCCAGGCAGGCACGTAGATGTGTACACCACTGCAGTGGGCATGTTACGATGATGATGCTCCCCGGACAAGGGTTGAGGATGATATGATGATGATGATGATGTACTATACGTATATACTTGCATATGATTCTTAAACTCATGCATTGCATATTGCACGTCATCAGATGTCTCAGGTGACTTCTAGTCTTTTATATCTATGTCTTACTTATGTTGTTGTTTCCTGCCTTACATATTCAGTACTTCTATTAGTACTGACGTCCCATCCCTCGGGACACTGCAGATCCTGACAGATTTAGCAGAAGACCTCCACCACAGTAGGATTTACAGCTTTAGCAGATGTTAGCAAGTGCCACTACTCCGGACTTGCTGTCTTTTGGTATACTTATTTTATCATGATATATATTCATATGCTATAGGTATGTTGGGGACCTGTCTCGACCTTTATGCTTTTGTATGCACACTCTTAGAGGCTCTTAGATAGAGTGGTGTATGTAGGTGTTATGTCTGGCCTCGTCGATCTTGTTTTTGTTTGATTTTTGCCAGTAGCCTTGCCAGCTTTATGATACTTGTGATGTTTGTAGCGGCCTTGTCAGTTCGCTTCTATATATATATATATATATATATATATATATATATATGTCGAATAATGGCTATATGATAATCATGGCACCTGTTACGCCAGGTGGTATCCGGCCTACAGGTCGGTGTCACACCCCACCCTTAGTAAGGCGTGATTGGCACCCGGCACCTTACGGAAACTGAGCGAACCAACTTATAACTTGTATTATCTATGTCTCGAATTACAAAATAAGGCTAAGGCTAGATATGGGCATAATATCATGTAGAAATAAATGTCCAATGGACCCACGACGCCAATATAACGACCGACAGAACATAACGAAGCTATACACAGGAACTGTGTGCAAAGCCTCTATGAACATGACTGAAGTATACAAGTCGGGACAGGGCCCCCGACATGCCCTGAACAAAAATCATACAAACATATATGCATCCAGACTCGGCAGCGCTCCAGGAAGAAGTGGAGCTCACCAACCATAACTGGTAACTGAAGGCAACCTACGATGAAAGATCCTCGTCTTGTCTATCTACACCTGCGGGCATGAACGCAGCGTCCACAAAAAGGGACGTCAGTACGAGCAATGTACTGAGTATGTAATGCATGAATAGTAGCATAGTAAGAGATACCGAAAATGGAAAATAATATAATAGCGTCTGAAGATAAAGTAATATAAAAGGGATCAACATGTGCCTCTGAATGCCTTTTTAAGGTGAATGTCGTGCATGCTTAGCTTTTAAAAAAATACTTTTCCATATATATCCATATATAATATCTTGTCCGGCCATTAAGGCATGACAATATATATAGCATCTTTCCCGGCCATTAAGGAAAGATAATAGATATAGCATCTTGCCCGGAAACTAAGGCACGGTAATACATATAGCATCTTGCCCGGCCATTAAGGCACGGTGTTATCTTGCACGGCCATATAGGCGTGGTGTTATCTTGCCCATCCATATAGGCACGGTATTATCCCCAGCTGAGCAGTGGGATGTAATTCACACATACATACACATAGAAATACATAAATGAAATCAACATCATCATTCGCATTGCCATTGTCACTATATCATCTCTTGAAGAATCAACCATCGTAAGATGAAATCGATAATGTCATGGGAGTCTCGAGAATCATAAACTTAGACAACATTGGAAATAGAATCATTATCTTCGCTATATCTCATCTCGAAGGAACGAGTAACATGAGGTGAGACTATCAACAATTAGTAAGATCAAGGAATTCATGGAAGGGCTCAATAATCTCATAATGCTCTAAAATCAGAGCTTCGGAGTTTCTAGAAGAGAATCATCATCATCGTCACAATAATCATAGAATATATTTCATTTAACATCATAAGAAGCTTTAAGAGTCATGAACTTCTAGCTTTTGAAAACAAAGAGGCTATGCAAACATTTATGGAATCCTGCCTTTGAAAGAAAGGGACGAGTGTTAACATACCTGTTCAGCCTCTAATTATCTACACTTATTCGTCTGAGCTCGCAAGTCTACATTTAAGAAGATTCACACAATCGTTAGACTCATTGTAGTATATTTGTGCTATGCTCTCAAGTCAAACTATTTTATATTCTGCTGAAAATCGGGCAGCATCTCCCCTGTTTATATGCCTAGCCCGGAATCTCAATTCAGCAACCAACAACAACAACAACAATACCAATATCAATAACATCATTTCCAACACCAATATTACCATAAAACAGCCCACACACTATTTTCCAACTTCTAGAACTAATCAACTTACTATACAATTATTTAACGACTTTATCTCCTTAAATAAGCCTTAAATAATACCAAAAGAGAAAGATTCATACCTTTTTTCATGTTAAGACAGCAATATCCTCAATATCTACGCTAAAATCCATTGCAAAACAATACTAGAATCACAACCATGCGTCACCCGGACCTAAACTACTACTCCGCTACTTGAAAATTGCTCACTTTTTTGTTTCCCTCTCTGTTACATCCGACATTTTTCGCTTATTCGAAAAATTCAAGATAAATTGACTTGTGATGAATAAGGCCACAATTGGACCTTACTTGGTATGAATGTGTAGGTCATGAATTCAATGGTGTGGAATTACGAAAGGTGGCCAAGGGCAAAATTGGAATTTTGGAAACTTGCCTTATGAATTACAAGATGTAACCACCAATTTGGGCTCAACAAAATTAATAAAACAAGGCCCAAAAGGGAAGGCCCAACCAACCATGCAATGTAAACAAAAAGGGGACCAAGTCCATGATTTTAATTAGGTAATATTATATATGGTTATAAATATCCATAGAAGGTTCAAGAAAGCAAGAAAAATCTAGAAATAGAGAACAAGACCATTTCGGGTTTGAGAGGAGAAAAAGAAAGAAAAGAAAGAAAATTCTTGGAGCCTAATCCTTGAGTTTAAAATTCAATTCTTGTGGGAATACTACTAAGTGCAAAGTCCTCTACAACTTGGTACAATTAGTTTGGCAAGAGGACAAGTTTAGTGCAAAGTGAAGAACTTGAAGAAAGGTAAGGATTTTATGCTTTTGTTATGTTATGGAAGGTATATGTATGTTGTAGTATGTGTGAATGAATGAAAAACATGGAAATTTTGTGTGTTGAAAAGTATGCTTGTTGGCCGAATACATGTACATGTATTACATGTCTTGGATGATTTGAATTCATGTTGTAATTTAGTTGTAGTGTGGTGGAAATTGTATTAGAAATGAAAGTGGAATGAATTAGTGAAAATTGAAGAATGTAGGAGGTGGCCGTGTGGTATGGTTATGTGTTGATGGAGTATGAATTTGATCTTGTTTGTATGTTAAGTGTGTTATGGTGAAGTGAATGGAAAGATAACAATCCTTGTTGTCTTGGAAAACTGGTTATCAAGTTGTTGTAGGAAAGTATGCAACTTTGTTATGGTTTATGTAAAAATGGAAATGAAAGTATCAAGAGGAAAATTATGATTATTGTTGATGAATTTGGAAGATGGAAATGTATAATTAACTTGTATGTTGAAAGTTAGGAAAAATTGGATAAGTAGTGGCTTAATGGAAAGTTGGTATGTTTTGCATATCTTGTGTATATTGTGTGGAAATGGTATGATATGCCTCCGACGTAAGTTGTGATGATTTTGATGGTTGATGAATATGAAAATGATAAGTTTGGTTTGGAAATGTAAGTTTGAAACGAAAGATGTTTCGTTATGTCGAAAGATGGCTAGTTATGCCATAGTGTATGTTTTAATGTCTATTGTTGTTTTGATGTCATTCTGGGTTGTTGTGTTGATGAATTGAGCCGAGCTAAGTCTCGGGGATGTCTTATATACAGAGGAAATGCTGCCGAAATTTCGGTAGGCAAGTATGTGTTAAGTTGGATTATTGAAAAGTTTGAAACTAACAAATGGTAAACTTGACCATTTCTAGATTTTTGACGAAATTGGGATTGACGCCAAGCGAGCGTAAGGCGCTATCGAGGTATGTGAAGCATTCCCCTATGTTCCTAGGCATGTTCTGGATGTGGTAGGCTCGGCCGCGAGCCTTAAGTACGACTCCGTTCCCCGAAATTCGAGACGGAAAACCGCTCCAATTCCTTCAATTCAATTGAAGCTATTTTCTTACAAATTGCCTTTAAAGTGAATTTTTGTACAAAACTTCCTTAAACGGAGTCGGAACACTTCCAAACGACTATGGATGACCTCATAAGGTCTATTAGCAATAATTTACCTATGTAGCCTCGAGTTGGTCCGAGGCGGGCCCATAAGGCCCGATATCTTCTGTAAAATTTTAAATACTTCCGTTTTGGTCCGATTTTCTCTAAAAACTTCTGGACTATTATTTTGTGTATGATGTGGCTATTTTTGTGTAATTTATACAACATGATTTCTGAACATCTGAGAATCCAATTCTGATAATAATCTGTCGTGCCTTCCCAACTAGGATATAGGCGCGTACTATGCATACTATCCGGATATTCTGATTTTGGCTCGCCGTTTGGCACCCTTCAGTTTGATTGAGTCTGTATGTAAGTAGTTTCTCATTTATCGGTTCGTGTCTGTCTCAATGCATTCTTTCACTGCGACCAGGGCCAGGTTCTGTTATCGTGCATATTTCTCTGCATTGTTCACCGCGTCCCTCGGCGTGCGGGCCGGGATCTGTATGTCTGTATGATATTATGATCTGTGTATGGGGATGGCGGCCAGGATGGCATATGATCTGATCTGATTCTGTCTGTCCACCGCGTCCCGTACTAAGAGGGCCGGGTTCTGTTACCGCGCCCCCAGACAGGGCCGGGATCTGTATGAATGTATGCGTGTGCCATCTGTATTTATATAAGCACATGCCTCTGTATGATTCTGTATGACTCTGTACTACTCTGCATGCATAATTCTGTCCGACATACTTCTGTCTGTCCGTCTGAATTACGACTATGTCTGTATGTCCGTATGGCTTCTGATTCTGTATGTCCGTATGGCTTCTGATTCTGTATGTCCGTATGGATTCTGATTCTGCTCGTCTGTCCGTATTATTTTTCCGTCTGTCTGTCCGAACCATAATTCTGTTTATTTGTATGGAACCCGATTCTGTATGTCTGTCTGGATCATGACTCTGTCCGTCAGTCTGATTTATGGTTCTGTCCGTTATATTTCTGTGATTCCGGTTCGGACTATGCTTATATCTGTTATATTTCTGCTTTACATACTCGGTACATTTTTCGTACTGACCCCCGTTCTTCGGGGGCTGCGTTACATGCCCGCAGGTATAGACGCGCCAGGTGATACGCCGCCAGTATAGGTTTCTGATCCAGCTATTTTGAGGAGCTCCTTTGATCCGGAGCGTATATTTTTGGTATATATCTTCTGTTTTCTGTACACTCTGTATGTATGGATATTCTGGGTACGGCGGGGCCCTGTCCCGTCATATGATTCTGTATGTCTGTAGAGGCCTGTAGATAGATGTGTGGGTTACGAGTTTCGTCTGTATGTTAGCCTTATCGGCTTATCTGTAAATGTCTGTATGTTCAGGTATATATATATATATGGTCGCGCGCGTGCCGTATTTGTACCGGCCTACTTCTGTAACTTCTGTTTTGAAAAAGAAAAAAAAATCCGTATGATTCGAAAGTCAGTCGGGTAGGTATGTACGGGTACCCAGTTAGGGTACCAATCGCGGCCCACGGGGTTGGGTCGTGACACTCTCTCTCTCTCTCTCTTCAAATTCTGGAAATTTCTGGGCTAAAATCGAGTGATAAAAGAGGGTTATTACCCTTTTTATAGGGGTCAAATTAGGTCGGGTCACTGTAGCAGTACTGTAGCAAGTCGGTTACTGGTAGTCATTAACTTATCCTAACGATCTGTCAATTCTTTTGGTCTCTTATAATACCTGGGTTCTCCCACCGTATAGCTTGACTTATTTTCTTCTCTGCTAATCGAGGGCTTTGCATGTAACCAAAGCGCTCATGTATTACCAATCCATTCTCGCTACCTTCTTTAAGGCCCTTCTACTTCTACCTTTTGTGTCTGAACATTTTCTAGAATCCATAGGTTAACGGGGACATTGGAATCCATCAAAATACTTTCTGAAACGTTTGGTCACACTTTGCTCCTTTTGTCCCTCGTCTTCCTCCACAACTATTATCACTAAAATTCTTCTTACTCTGAGTTTTCGATTTCACTTTACGTTTACAATGTACCATTGAAAGTTAATATGCTACACTCTTCTTCTTTCACTATCAATCCCTTTTTCTCACTTAGCTCACTTATCCGAAATCTTCCTTGACTACTTATTTGCATCCCACCTATGCGTTGTAGTTCTTCTAGTGTTCTGCCACTTCTTGTTCGTGTCGTGGAATCCTTGCAAAATACTCTCTTTTTTCTTCTCCTTCTTGCCGCCAAGGCTAGTCCACACTCATGAATATTTCCCATACATCCTTCTATAATCAAATCTCGATATTCCTTATCCTCATCCTATGTCATTGATGTACTACTTCTCGGTTAGCTTTTTTAATTCATTATCCTCTCGCTTGTCCTTGATGATTTCTCAATTTTTCTTTTCTTCCCTTCTTCTTCTCTCCTCTCCTTTTGACCAGCCCATTAGTGTACCTTTCCTACTTTAATCCTCAAGCATTCCTTAAGTTCCTTCCTCCTCGAGCGCCCTTCTCCACTTGTTATTTCATAGTATCGACCCTGAAGTTCGTGAAATATTCCTTTAAACGTGCAAATCTGTTCTATTCTTAAATCATATTTTAGGAAAGCTTCTCTGTTTCCGAGGCAACCGTGTTAGTATGACTACACATTTATCCCTTTATATACCTCTCGAGAGCTGGAAATCTCTTAGTATCGTTGCAAGGCCTGATCATTCTCTCTCTTACTTCACATTCCTAGTTGTGGTCACTATCTTTAGTCCCACTTGTCGAAGTCTTTTCTCCAACCCTACACATTTATCTTTTATTCCATACTACCACACTTTATCCTTTTCGCTTGCTTACCTTCAAATTTTATCCAAATAGTCCCTTGCTTTGCTCGTCGTCTCTTTTGGAAGCTTCACTCACCCTTGTTCTTTACATTTTTTTCTCACGACATTTTGATCTTCTTACTTTCTGCATACTCACTTTCTTCCTTTCTCTGATGTTATTGCATTAGGACTTTCCAACTCTAACCTGTAGTGAAAATAACATCAACTTACCTTGTAACTTTTGTACCACTTTTGTCACTTGAACTTCATTACCCTGTTCGATTAATGCCTTTAATATATAGCAACGTCGGTTGCTGGGGCACACATATCAGTTGACGCAACCACATATGGGATGCCATACACATACATACATATATTTACTAACGCCTTGCTTCCAAAGTATTTTTGAATATGTTTCACACTTATCCTAGTTCTAGAGCTGTGATGCACCTTCTTTCTCGCCACCGATCCAGTCCGCCTTGTCCTTCGCGACCTCTTGAGGTTTCCAACCAATCCGCATACTCCAATTTCCCTTAGGCTACTCTAGCTTCTCATTTGTCCTTTATCTCTGAATTTTTAAGACTTTTAGTACACTTCCCAGGGTGTCACCCATCCTGGTATTACTCTCGCCCCAGCATGCTTAACCTTGGAGTGCTAATGGGATCCGGTGCGTTAGTGCTGGTATGATCGCATCCACCCTACTGCGTGACCATTATCACATAACCTAGAACAAGCTGAAATTCTAACGGATTTCGATAAATTCATGTAGTGCATCTCCCTCCAGATTAAAAGGATTCCTTACTCTTCTGACGAAGCAAATGCTATTTTAACCTTTGGAACTCCCAATGACAAGCCATCAATCAACATATACAACTCCTTTCCATTCCTAAATTTTAAGATTCCTTGTAGTGGTAAAACTTCTCAGCCGCAGTTATCTATATGTACTTTGGCTATCGGCCCCTTCAAAACATCCATTTGTCAACTATCAATGGTATCCTGCAATAGTTGTATGCACATAAGAAGTTACAATAAAAGACTCATATACCTGTAGCCGGCCTGTCCTCCTCTCGGTCTAGAGGGTTGTAGAGTGAAGTATCCTCCTCATCGTGCTTGTACCATTCTGTTAGCCATCTCATCATGGCGATTGTTATTGAGATAACTAGCGGCTTGAAATTTCACGAGGGTTCATTGTCGCCAGCTCGTTTCGACTAACGCAATATCCTTGAATCCTTTTCTTGCGATCTTATCTCCGTCTACTTTCATGGCTTCTCCTTACATTTCCATAGCTCATTTTGCTTCATAACTCCCTATTACTTTTCAATTGCCCCATTGTCGGGTGTCATAATTCCTCTAATACTTTAGTCAGTCATCCCATATCAACGTGTACTATACTTTCCCTTTAATCAACCTGTAGCAATCATAGACGCATAATCTTTGTTATCTCTTAAATCCTTAGTCCTCGTCCTTAAATTTTAGGAAAATTTTGACAGAGTTTCCCCTATACTTTTTACTATCCAAACCCTGAACGCAGCCCAGAAAATACATGCAATGCCTCATAGGGCTCTCACTATCGAACAGAAATGCAAAGATGACAAAACTTACCTCATGCGTCACAACTCGGAATATACTTGAACTTTTATCAATCGTCCTTGTATATTTCCCTGGTCACTTTTCTTTCCATTCATTGGCTATACATTTCAATAATACTTGCAACATTCTTACCATATTTGACTTATAATCCTTTTCACCATTACTTACCTCTGTGCTGTTTCCTTCAACTTCTGTCGTCTGCAATCTTACAACTGAACTTATCATTAAATTATACACGTAACTAATTCCCCATGCTTTACTGTACAATCAGCTTATCTTGACTATGACCAATTTATTCTCATAGAAGATGCACATCTTGATAACGTAATTTCAACAAATTGACTTACCTCTGTAATCCTAATATCCTCATCCTCTTCCTTTATAAACACCATTCTTCCGCTGAAATCAATGGTTAGTACAAGAAATTTCATTTCCTATGACTTGGCTCTCCCGCACGATCTAAGATGAGAAAATAAGGTCAATCATTCGTAAATGCCTTGCAGCCTCCTGTTTATAAATGTGGCCGGCTTCACACCCATAAACAGGACTCTGCTAGACACGGCTTGCAGATAACCCTAGGACAGAACTGCTCAGATACCAATTTGTCACACCCCACCCTTGGTAAGGCGTGATTTGCACCTGGCACCTTACAGAAACCAAGCGAACCAACTTATAACTTGTATTCTCTATGTCTCGAATGATAAAAAAAGGCTAAGGCTAGATATGAGTGTAATATCATGTATAAATATCTGTCCAATGGATCCACGATGCCAATATAACGACTGACAGAACATAACGAAGCTATACACAGGAACTGTCTGCAAAGCATCTATGAACATGACTGAAGTATACAAGTCGGGACAGGGCCTCTGACATGCCTTGAAGAAAAATCATACAAACATATATGCATCCAGACTTGGCAGCGCTCCAGAAAGAAGTGGAGCTCACCAACCATAACTGGTAACTGAAGGCAACCTATGATGAAAGATCCTCGTCTTGTCTATCTACACCTGTGGGCATGAATGCAGCGTCCACAAAAAGGGACGTCAATACGAGTAATGTACTGAGTATATAAGGCATGAATAGTAGCATAGTAAGAGATACCGAACATGGAAAATAATATAATAACGTCTGAAGATAAAGTAATATAAAAGGGATCAACCTGTTCCTCTGAATTCCCTTTAAAGGCGAATGTCGTGCATGCTTAGCTTTTAAAAAAAGATTTTTCCATATATATCCATATATAATACCTTGTCCGGCCGTTAAGGCGCGATAATATATATAGCATCTTGCCCGACCATTAAGGCACGGTAATAGATATAGCATCTTGCCCGGCCACTAAAGCACGGTAATAGATATAGCATCTTGCCCGGCCATTAAGGCACAGTGTTATCCTACCCGGTCATATAGGCACGGTTTTATCTTGCCCGGCGATATAAGCGCGGTGTTATCTTGCCCGGTCATATAGGTGCTGTTACACCTCGAAAATTTTTTCATTCATACACAGTGAATAGACTGACGAAGGGTACGACGTATGCGACATTTTGATGAGTAAGAAATAACATTCGATGATTCTAAATGAGATTTCAAAGACATTCGAAGTAAGATAAGAAAGTTACCAAGATGAGGCAAGACATACGAGATGTCTCGGAAAAGATTTACGAATAACGAATTAACGATGACTTAATGATGCTTTGGAGAAGAGTTATAGCGTCCCCTAGATTGTTAATGAAGTGATAAACAAGTGTCAAGAAGGTTCCATAAGGATTGGAGATCAAACGAGTCGACAAAAATGATTTTCGGAAAACTGTGGATTGTACGGTCCATTATACGGACCGTAGGTATGGCCGTATAACCTGTCCAGAGAAGAGACTCCATTGGAACCATTATACGGTCACACATACAGACTATATAAATTGTACGGACCGTATGTGTGTCCGTATAAATGTGTCGGGACAGAATTGTGTATTTAATAAGGGTTCAAGTTTCATTTCATTTCATTTTTCCTTCACACCCCTTCTCTATAAAACATATCTCTACACTTCTCCAACAAGAATTCAAGGGATATTAGTGATCAACTAAATCAAACAAAGGAAATCAAGTGTAAGAAATTCATTCAAGTTCATCAAAGACAAAAAATCCAAGTGAAGGTGAAACTAGGGTTTTCCTCAAGTGAAGTGTTTGCACTCAAGGTCCATTCCTACACCATCTAAGGTACTTTTTATGGTATTTACATGTTATTTAAGGTATTTGAAAGTTGAAACACTTGGATTGTAGAAGGATATAGGAAATGAGTCATAAACATGAGAATAATGAGATTTTGAGTAGTAGTTTGGAAGGAGTTATGAATTTTGATATGTTGTGATTATAAGTATGTTATGAATGATATTGACGACATAGGATAGGTATTATATGCAAGAAAACATACTAGTATACCATGACCATGATTATGGATGAATTGAGGTGGAATTGTGAAACAAGGGTAAGGTAGATGAATGAAGATTGTTGGTTACGATATTGTGAACGTTATTATAAATGTTTGGGAGTTGATATACAATATAGGAAAAGTTGTATAAACAAATAAAATGCTGCCCAATTTTCTCTAGCTTTAGTAAACACGTTCATGTAATCGGTTAGCTAATGTGAATGCAAATTGTCTTGTAGGTAGAAACGTGAGCATTGAAGGAGAACAACCAAGCGATGGAAATTGTTAAACGAAAGATGTATGTAAGGCTAATCCTTTCTTTTTAAGGCATGAATCTTATGGTATGAATCCTCCTATCTCTCCATGATTTTCCTACATATTGGGAACTATGGATCTACGAGTATAAAGAACTTCATACGAGATAAGGAAAAGAGATACGTTACGAACATGACAATACCGATGATGAATCTAAGTCTAGAAGTCATAAATACCATGATATGATATTCCTACAAAGCTAATGATCCCTATATGATTCCTATAATATTATTTCCTTACCTCTCCATAACCTTCCTACCTTCCGGAAAACTAGGAGCCTATGTTCATGAATAGCCATATGGGATAAGATAAGAGGTATGTTACGAATGCGATAATGATGATAATGAGTCTAAGTCTAAAGATTCTAAGGCCTATAATATTATGGTTCTACAAGGCTAATGATCCATATTATGATCCATTGATGTTGTTCATTGAATACACTTACCTGGTATATGCTAATTCCTTCAAGGTGAGGCAAAATGCTAATGAATGCTCCATAATGGAATCGGGGGTTCTCAACCTTATGTCACCCCGACATTGTTATAGATTGTCTATAAGCTCTAATGCATGTCCTACGACCAATGTTCCGAAAAGTTACAAGTCTATGTTCATAGAGGACTTCATATGAGATAAAGGTAAGAGATATGTTATAGAAATGATATAGGTAATGATGAGCCTAAGTCTAGAGATTATAAAGTCTATCATACGATATTTATATGAAGTTCATACCACGGAAATGATATGGTTTTCATAGATTGTCTGTAAATTCAAATGTATGCTCTATGAAAAGTTATGATAAGTTATGAGATATATGTGATGATAATGATGACGATGTTGATAGTGATGATGATAATGATGACGATGATAATAGTGATGACGCTAAAGATATTTATGGGATTTTTATGTATATATGTGCCTATGTATGGCTATTATGAAACCTCGAGCTCATATGGCCGGGTAGAATGTATATATATATATATATATATATATATATATATATATATATATATATATATATATATATATATATATATATTTATGTAACGCACGCGCACCTCTACAGTTGGGTACAGATAACCCTAAAGCCTTGGTTTGCCAGGTATGAATAACTCTGAAGCCTTGGTTGGCCAGGTATGTATAACCCTGAAGCCTTGGTTGGCCAGGTATGTGTAACCCTAAAGCTTTAGTTGGCCAGGTATGTATATGATATAAATATGTATATGATATGGATACGTACATGATATGGACATGAATATGATATATATAGGAAAAGCCCGGAAAATATGTATATGATATTGTCAAGCCACTACGTGGCCGTATACGGATAACGTTTAAGGTGTATGAGCAGATGCGGTGTTATGATATATATATATATATATATATATATATATATATATATATATATATATATATATATATATATATATATGTGCGATACAACGACGTATGAGCTATGATGATACATGTACCGTGATAATATATGATATAGGCATGAAAGGTATCCTCCCTTAAAAGTTACGTAGGTTATGTCTTCATCTTATGTCTTATGATTCTCTATTATGTTTATTTCATTCTTGCCTTACATACTCAGTACAATATTCGCACTGACGTCCGTTTTCTTTGGACGTTGTGTTCATGCCCACAGGTAGACAGGGAGGCGACCCATATTTATAGAAGCCGATAAGCAGAGTTTTGAAAGCACTCCATTATTCCGGAGGTGCCATTGATTTAACATCATAAGAATCTTTAAGAGTCATGAACTTCTAGCTTTTGAAAACAAGGAGGCTATGCAAACATTTATGGAATCATGCCTTTGAAAGAAAGGGACGAGTCTTAACATACCTGTTCAGCCTCTAATTATCTACACTTATTCGTCCGAGCTCGCAAGTCTACATTTAAGAAGATTCACACAATCGTTAGACTCATTGTAGTATATTTGTGCTAAGCTCTCAAGTCAAACTATTTTATATTCTGCTGAAAATCGGGCAGCATCTCCCCTATTTATATGCCTAGCCCGGAATCTCAATTCAGCAACCAACAACAACAACAACAATACCAACATCAATAACATCATTTCCAACACCAATATTACCATAAAACAGCCCACACGCTATTTTCCAACTTCTACAACTAACCAATTTACTATACAATTATTTAACGTCTTTATCTCCATAAATAACCCTTAAATAATACCAAAAGAGAAAGATTCATACCTTTTTTCATGTTAAGGCAGCAATATCCTCAATATCCACGCTAAAATCCACCGCAAAATAATACTAGAATCACAACCATGCGTCACCCGGAACTAAACTACTACTCCGCTACTTGAAAATTGCTCACTTTTTTGTTTCCCCCTCTCTCTCTCTCTCTTCAACTGCTGGAAATTTCTGTGCTAAAATCTGGTGATAAAAGAGGGTTATTACCCTTTTTATAGGGGTTTAATTCGGGTCGGGTTTACTGTAGCAAGTCGGCTACTGTAGTAGTACTGTAGCACGCGTTTCTGCTCTGTCAGTTGAACTTGTAACATCCGTAATTTTCTACTCCGAGGTCCTATAGATGAGCGGTTTGTTGCGTTGGCAACTAGACTCGACGAACTTCATTTTTCATCTTTTGTTTCACTTCAAACCACTTCATATGCTGAGAGATATTCGTCCCTCAAGTTAGACCAAAATTTTCATGCAAAACATTACCCATCCTTTCTCCAAAGTCGTACTACTCCATTTCTTCCACTCATTTCCTTATAAAACCTTCCAGTATACCTTATATGCATCGTTCACTCATTAAGTATGATTAATAATGCTTGCTCCTTATATTCCAAAGTGATTTTACTTAACCATAACTCAACGTACTTATGCTTTAAATTTGATAAGTGCTTCTTCGAAGATACGGGGTGTAACAGTCGGTGCCCGTCATGCTCCTCATCGGGGTGCGACAATCATTTTATCAGAGCAGGTAAATCTTAGGGATGTCTATGAGCCGTGTCTAGTAGATTCCTGGTTATCGGTATGTTGTGCACCATAAATATAACCAGGAGCCTACAGGGTATTTTGGAAGTCAATTTTCTTCATGATCTAGATCGTGTAATAGACCCTAGTAAGAATTCAATTATCTAATATTTTCCTATTTAATTTTCAGCGATGCCTACGAGAAAGACTAAAGCTAGTAAAAGACTGGGCACTACTGGGAGGGTACTAGCCAAGTACCCCCTGCTGAGTTAGGACATAGTGAGGGTTAAAGTGCCATTCCCTCACATGCTACCCCTATTCCTCCCGTTGTAGCATGGAAGGGATGCAGGCCCTCTGGCTCCTAAGCCTCTAGCTCCTTCTCCTGCTGCTCCAGATCAGAACTTGTGAGATGGAGTCTAGTTATTGACCAGATTGGTAGCCATTCAGACTCAGGGGCAGGCTAGTGTTTTGGATAGGGTTGTCAGTTCCTGAGTTTGTGATTTTCTTAATTTGGACCCTCCCGTCCATATGGGGTCAAACCCGAAGAAGGATCCCCAAGACTTTATAAATTGAATGGGTCGTGCTTTGTGGATAAGGCGTGCCATTGTTACAGAATCAGCAGATTTGGCATCTTATAGATTGTGGGATGTGGCAGCAGTATGGCATGAATCCTGGCTACAGTCAAAAAGGCAGAATGCACCTCCAACAGTGTGGTCCGAGTTCACCAGGGCCTTCTTAGCTCACTATTTGCCAGCCGATATTCACAGGGCCAGGGTTGATGAGTTCCTATCGCTTTGCCAAAATAATATGAGTGCTCGAAAATATAGTTTGAAGTTTAACTCTTTGGAAAGATAGGCCCCTGCGATTGTTGCTGATATGGAAGATAGGGTTCATCATTTTGTAATAGGGCTTGGGCCCACTTGATAAATAAATGTATGACAGCCTTACTTCAGCATGGTGTGGATATTGCTCATATTCAGGCATATGCTCAGAATTAGGAGGATCGTAAGCATTAGCAGCGAGCCGAACAAGATCCGGATAGAGGTCGTCATAAGGGGCCAAGGTCTGCAGGTTATTCAAGTGATTATCATGGAGGTTATCGACCTCATTCCTCCAGACGATCAACCCCTTCAATAGATAGTGCACCTTCACAGTTTCAGGGGCAACATTATGACCGTTCCACTTATTCTAGACCTGGTCAAAGTTCAAAGGCACCAGCTTCTTCTTACAGTGGAGAGTCCAGTCAAGCAAGGCTCTTATTGCCCCCATTGTGAATAGTGCGGTAAGGGCCACTCTATCCAGTGCCGCCAGGGTGTGGGGGTGTGTTACACTTGTGGGCAGCCTAATCATATTCGCGATAGTTGATTTGATACGTATTTAGCGATGTCTTGAGGGTCTACTATAGGGCTTATTGTATGGTTAATGAAGTGTTATATAAGTGCCAAAAAGGTCCCACAAGGATTGGAGGTCAAACGAATCAAAAATGTTTTTGGAAAAAGGCGAGTTATACGACCACTTATACGGCCCGTATAATGGTTACAGTGATATTATACGGTCACTTATACGGACCATATAAGTGTCCGTATAAATCCCGACGGGCAGCTTTATTTTCTTCTTTTAAATAGGTAACCCAAGTTCTATTTTTAATTTTCCATCTTCTCCACAACTTTTGAGAGCTCTAGAATATTCCACACACCTCATCAACACAAATCCAAGAGATATTAAAGATCAAGAGGAAAGAATCAAGATATCCATGTGTTAGAAGTCTTGCTAGGGTTAGTAGACTTCAAGAATTCTTTGGGTAATGAAGCTAGGGTTTCCATATAAGTTGATAGCTTGATCCAAAGATTATTCTTGTGAGATAAAAGGTTAGTTTTCATGCTTATTTCATGTTGTCAAGAATGCTTAGTTGTTGAACAACTTGGGTAGAAGGAGAAACTAGAAGATGAGGTCTAAATGTAGTTTTTATGATGTTTTTGAGTAGTAAGCTAACTTGAGTCATGATTATTTGTATGATATGGATATAATATTGTTGTGGAAGGTAATAATGGTGATGAGGAAGCGTTATATGAAAATGTGCAAAGGGTTGGTGTTAAGTTTTTTATTATAAGTTGAACACGAGTATGAATCGTGAGACTTAATGGAATATGATTACTTGATTATGATATTGTGGATGTTGTTATAGTTGTTTGGGATTTGTTTCGCAATATGGTAGAAGTTGATGAAATAGGGGAATGCTGCCCAATTTTCGTTAGCTCATTAAAATACTCTAGTTTGTATTTAAGAGTGTCTTTAAGGCTTAACCTTGGTATGAATCCTTTTAAATGTAGATTTCTCAAGCTTGGGCGATGAACATTAAATAGTTAAGGAGACAAAGAGGTATGTAAAGCTAACCCTTCTTTCTTAAGGCATGATCCCATTGATGTATACCTTCATATGAAATCCATAGTATCATCCAGGAAGATTTCATTCCTAGAATCACTAAAGCTCATTATCTTGATATTCTCACGATACCATTGGTCCTATCCTATGATAGTTGATATGCTACGGAAGGATATAATGAAAATGATGATGACGATGATGATGTTGAGGACATGTATGTACTCCTATGTATACATATTTATGTATTAAAGTATGACCACTAAGAACACCGAGCTTATATGGCCGGGTATGATATCTATCGCACGCACACCACTACAGTTGGGTACGGATAACACTGAGCCTTGGTAGGGCCAGGTATGTATAACACTGAGTCTTGTCATAACCGAGTATGTGAAACACCGAACCTCTATGGTCGGGTATGGTACAACTATATAAGTAAGCATTAGAAATGGAAGGTTCCTATTAGAAAAAGGGTAAAACAACATGATGGTTGTCGCCTAGGGCCACATTTCATGGATAAGTGCTTGACTGCGTCCCTTCAGGACAATATGGATATTTCTCGCATTCAAGCCCATGCCCAGAATTTGGAGGAAAGACAACAATCGCAAAGACGTGAGCGTGAGCTCAACAGAGGTTATAACAAGAAGCCTAGATCTTCGTGTCCAACTAGTGTTTTTAGAGGAGGGTAAAGATTCAGTTTTCTATGAAGTCAGGCCATTCTATGACTAGTGCGCCTCCACGGTTTACGGGCCAGAGATTTGCTAGATCTACTCACTCCGGGCTGAGTCAGAGTTTTAGAGCTTCAGGTTCTCATTACAGGGGCGACTCGGGTCAGGCAAGGCCACCCATACCATGATGTTCCCAGTTCGAGAAGTCACATTGGGGCCAGTGCCGATTAGGCTCAGATGTTTGCTATGCATGCGGCCGGCCAAGCCATATCATGTGTGACTGCCTCTCGATTGTTGGTAGGGGTAGGACCCAGCCTTCAGGGTCGGCAGCCGGGTCTTCATCATCTATACGCCCTCTGGGTCAAGGCTTTCAGACACCAGTTAGTCGCGGTAGAGGTAGAGGTAGAGCTCCCAGTTCTAGTGGTCCCCAACACCGTATTTATGCTTTGGCTAGACGGCTGGATCCTGAGTCCTCCCCTAATGTCGTCACAGGTATATTATCGATATCTTCTTTTGATGTATATGCCTTGATATATCCTTGTTCCACATTGTCATATGTTACTGCATATATTGCGGGTCGATTTGGGGTCAAACCGGAGTCAATCAAACCTTTCGATGTATCGACACCCATTGGTGAACCGGTAATAACTAGTCGAGTATATAAAAATTATTTAGTTGTGATTTGTGATTTACATGAGTTGAAATTGGTGAACTTTGATGTTATTATGGGCAAGGATTAGTTGGCTTCTTGCTATGCCAATGTTGATTGTAGAACGAAAATGTTACACCCCGTAGTTTCGTATGTTGAGATTCGAGCTTATATGTGTTTAACTTATGGCTATAACGATTTAAGTTCATATAGTAAACTATGAAAGGATTGAAGAACAAGCGAACTAAGGAACTTAAGATTCTGAGGCTTTGAAGGAACGTTAGGCAAGGTTGGTACGGAGGTTTTGGTCTAATCAGGAGAAAGAATATCTTTTAGCATAGTTAGTGTTTTAAAGTGGAATGAAAGTCTGAAGTGGATTTCGGGAAGTCTCGTCTCCAACGCAACAAACCGCTCCCCAATCGGACATCGGGGTAAGGAGATATGAACGTTACAAGTTGGGCTGGCAGATCAGGAAAATGGTCTGCGCGAACGCGCAGAAGGCCAAGGGCCAACACAGCGCGAACGCGCCACAATGAGACGCGAACGCGCTGAGCAATTTCAGGGACCAAGTTCGGGATGAAGGTTATATGATAAGAATGTAATAACCACCTATATATGACATTTGGAGACCATATGGGGTGAATTGGTTTATATGACACTTAATGAGAAATTCTTGTTGCGGCACGCTAAGTGGGGCCCACACGTCAGATTTTTATAAGAGACATATGAAGGGACATATGGGTAGTACATGGAATGTGGAGCAAGTCCTAAGAATGACCCTTAAGTCGAATATAAGTGTAGGCCCTCCAAAAGGACGATTTAAGGGAACGTTTTCGGGTGATCTGACTTCGAGGGGCCAAAACGATATCATACGTTTGGAATTTGGAAAAGTACCAAGAATGAAAGTTTTATATAATTGAATTAGGTTTCCAACCATAGGTCGTGGGCCCTCACACGATATCGGAATCAAGAGTTATGACCTTGTTACTGAACGAAGGTCCAGTCAGAAAGTTTAACTCTGCGCGAACGCGCCTAAAGGGGGCGCGAACGCGTAGAAGGATTTTATGTCGGTTCTGGGCAGAACCCAGAACCTTATATAAAGGGGTAAACCCCCTATTTTTCAGTAAAACCCACCCAAAAACACCCCAATTCTCTGGAAAGTTCCCTAACAATTCCACACCCACTTTTAGCCCAAACCAGGTATAATTTTCAAATTCCAGTCCGAGTAGCGTATAGTTTTCGTTACAAAAATCATATAGCGGCGTGTGGTGGCCTAAACATAGCGTGGAAAAGTGAAGATAAAGCAATATTAAAGGGAGAAAGGTGTGAATCTTTTTCTATTTGTGTTAATACCGGTTTATTTGCGACGAAAGCGTGATTAAATGATTGTATACTGAGTTGATTATTTGTGAAAGTTGGAAAACAGCGTGTGGGCTGTCCTATGGAATATTTTGGAGTTGGAAGTATTATTATTAATGTTGGTATTGTGATTGTGTTGTTGGTTGTTGAATTGAAAATTCGAGCTGGGCATATAAACAGGGGAGATGCTGCCCGATTTTCGGCAGAATATAGAATAGTCCAATGTGAAACTTGGTGCAAGTGTGTGATGAAGAGGCTAACGTTAGTGTAAATCCTCTTAAATGTAGACTTGCGAGCTTGGACAAATAAGCATAGCTAATAGGAGGTGGAACAGGTATGTAAAGCTGTCCCTTTTTTTTTTTTTGGCATGTCTTAGATTTAAGTGATGAATGATATGAACTTGGTGTAATTCTATTCATAAGTTCCGAGTGTGATTCATGATTTTTATTCACTTCTTGATGCTAGAACTCTTAAGTGATTGAGTTTCCCTCTTCAGTTTCTTGTACGATGGATAATAATCGATATATATATATATATATATATATATATATATATAAGCCCCTATTTTGTTCCAAAGGGAACACTCATAAGGTGCCAGTTTAGTTGTGTACATGGTTTTACTAATGATTTCGAGGAAATTAGTTTTACACTAAAGGAAACATAAAGTTTGATTTTCAAAACCACTCCGAAGGGGGTGCGAGATTTTACTATTTCATTTCATTTACGATTTATGTTTACATCCCATTATTATTATTAAGCCGGAAGCGGCTGCCCGAAGGGGCCATCATCATTATTAAGCTAGAAGCGGCTGCCGAAAGGGGCCATTATTATTATTAAGCCGGAAGCGGCTGCCCGAAGGGGCCATCATCATTATTAAGCCGGAAGCGGCTGCCCGAAGGGGCCATCATCATTATTAAGCCGGAAGCGGCTGCCCGAAGGGGCCATCATCATTATTAAGACGGAAGGGGCTGCCCGAAGGGGCCATCATCATTATTAAGCCGGAAGCAGCTGCCCGAAGGGGCCATCATCATTATTAAGCCGGAAACGGCTGCCCGAAGGGGCCATCATCATTATTAAGCCGGAAGCGGCTCCCCGAAGGGGCCATTATTATTATTAAGCCGGAAGCGGCTGCCCGAAGGGGCCATCATCTTTATTAAGTCGGAAGCGGCTGCCCGAAGGGGCCATCATCACTATTAAGCCGGAAGCGGCTGCCCGAAGGGGCCATCATCACTATTAAGACGGAAGCGACTGCCCGAAGGGGCCATCATCATTATTAAGCCGGAAGCGGCTGCCAGAAGGGGCCATTATTATTATTAAGCCGGAAGCGCTGCCCGAAGGGGCCATTATCATTATTAAGCCGGAAGCGGCTGCCCGAAGGGGCCATCATCATTATTAAGCCGGAAGCGGCTGCCCGAAGGGGCCATCATCATTATGCCGGAAGCGGCCGTTCGAAGGGACTATTGTGTTACTATGCCGGAAGCGGCTACGAGTAGAATATTCTATACTTTATTGTGTATTCTAGAATTTGTGTAAAGGCCACAAGACATGGTTCAAAATGCTGTTTCAGGTTACTTACAGTTTGATTTCTAAACTTGTTTACTGCTGCACTTTCCTTGTGCTATGATTCAGTATTGCTTTACATGCTCGGTACATATTCCGTACTGACCCCCTTTCTTCGGGGGCTGTATTTCATGCCGCGCAGGTATATACAGATGAGTAGAGGATATTGCTAAAAGATGTTCCAGCTGAATTGGTGAGCTCCATTTCCTTCCGGAGTGTGGCCGAGTCGGAGTACTTACGTTATGGTATTTCGCCTATATTAGAGACTTTGCAGACAGTGTCCTTTGGTACGTTTGTCGAGATGTCGATAGAGTGATGTCAGCTGAACCATTTGTGTACTTTAAAAGAGCATGTATTTTAGATGATTTCTTTTTTTTGAAAAGTTTTATGTTCTGAAAAGTTTGGAAATGACAGGTATTGATAGAGCGAATGTCTGAGGGTTCGCTCGGCTCTGATGAGAGTCGGGTGCCCGTCATACCCTATCAGGAATGGGGTGTGACAGAAAATGGTTCGCTTCCAGTGTTCAGGAGAACCAATTTTGGAATGGAAAGGAAATACAGCGTCCCTGAGAGGTAGGTTTATTTCCTACCTCAAGGCTAGGAAAATGATTGCTAAAGGCTATATTTATCATTTAGCCCCAGTTCAAGATATAGAAGCTGAGTCTCCAACGCTTCAATCTGTCCCCGTGGTGAATGAGTTTTCGGATGTATTCCCAGATGAGCTTCCAGGCCTTCCTCCTGAGCGGGAGATTAATTTTGCTATCGATGTGCTTCCAGATACCAAGCCCATATCTATTCCTCCTTACAGTATGGCTCCTGCAGAGTTGAAGGAGCAGTTGAAGGACTTGCTTGAAAAGTGTTTTATTAGGCCTAGTTCTTCCCTGTGGGAACCACCCGTGTTGTTTGTGAGGAAAAAAGATGGCTCCTTGCAAATATGCATTGACTATAGGCAACTGAATAAGGTGACGATCAAGAACAAATATCCGCTTCCAAGGATTTATGACTTATTTGACGAATTACAAGGCGCCAAGTGGTTTTCAAAGATAGACTTGAGATCAGGGTATCATCAGGTGAGTGTTACAGAGGAAGATATTCCCAAGACGACCTTCAGATCAAGATATAGTCATTTCAAGTTCCGGGTAATGTCGTTCAGGCTAACTAATGCACTGGCAGTGTTCATGGACTTGACGAACAATGTGTACACGAATTTTCTAGATTTATTTGTGATTGTGTTCATTGACGATATCTTGGCATATTCTTGGCCCGAGGCAGAACATGCGGATCATTTGCGTACTGTCCTTAGAGTTCTCCAAACTCAAGAGCTATTTGCAAAATTTTCAAAGTGCGAGTTTTAGTTGAATTCGATGACCTTTTTGGGACACATTATTTCAGTCGATAGTATTCGGGTAGATACCCAAAAGATTGAGGCTGTGAAGACTTAGACAAGGCCTACAACACCTACGGAGGTACGTAGTTTTCTGGGCTTAGCAGGTTATTACAGAAGATTTTTAGACGGCTTTCCTGGACTCGACTGACATGGGAGCTAACATTCAGAATTCAATTGTCTCATCACTAGTAGTTGAGGTGAAAGAGCGCCAGTATGAGGAGCCCATGCTAGTTCGTTACAGAAATACACTCCCTCAGAAGAAGAAGACATCCTTTGAAGTTTCTGGAGATGGAGTTCTCCGATGTCGAAGCAGGTTGTGTGTTCCTGATGTTACAGGATTATGCCACCAAATACTGAGAGAAGCCCATTGTTCCCATTATTCTGTTCACCCCAGAGCAACGAAAATGTTCATGATCTTAAATCCATATATTGGTGAAATGGAATGAAAAAAGACATAGCGGAGTTCGTGGCTTAAAGTCCTAATTGTCAGCAAGTGAAAATTGAGCATCAAAAGCCGGGTGGATTGTTGCAACCTATGGAAATCCCGACTTGGAAATGGGAAGTGATAAATATGGATTTCATCGCAGGCTTACCTCGTTCTAAGCACAAATATGATTCTATATGGGTAATTGTGGATAGACTTATGAAGTCATCTAATTTCCTACCTGTCAGAACTACATATGTGGCGGAAGATTATGCAAAGCTTTATGTCAGAGAAATAGTACGACTCCATGGTGTTCCAGTATCTATTATTTCCGATAGAGAGACACAGTTAATGGCTAATTTCTGGAAATCTTTTCAAGAAGGTTTGGGGACTCAGGTGAGTCGTAGTACAACATTTCATCCACAGACTGATGGGCAAGCTGAGCGTACCATTCAGACTCTTGAGGATATTCTACGAGCATGTGTAATGGATTTTGGAGGTAGTTGGGATGATCACTTACCGCTTATCGAATTTTCTTATAACGAAAGTTATCATTCCAGCATCCAAATGGCCCCGTATGAGGCTTTATATGGGCGCAAGTGTAGATCTCCAATTGGATGGTTCGAAGTAGGAGATACTAAATTGGTAGGGCCAGACTTGGTCCAGCAAGCTATAGAGAAAGTCAGGCTTATACAGGATCGATTATTAACAGCTCAGAGTCATAAAATATCTTATGCAGATAATCGTCGACGAGACTTAGAGTTCTAAGTGAAAGATTGGGTATTCTTGAAAGTGTTGCCAATGAAGGGTGCCATGAGATTTGGCAAAAAGGGAAAGAATAGTCCCCGGTACATTGGACCTTATGAGATTGTACGCAAGGTAGGACAAGTTGCTTATGAATTAGACCTACCTTTGGATTTGGAGTCAGTCCATTTGGTTTTCCATGTATCGATGCTTCGTAAGTGCATTGGAGATCCTTCTAGAGTTGTACCAGTAGATGATGGTCAAGTCACTAAGAAATTATCTTACGAAGAAGTTCCATTTCCATTCTAGATAGCCAAGCACGGAGACTCCGAACCAAAGATGTAGCTTCAGTTAAAGTCTTATGGAGAAATAATAACATAGAGGAAATGACCTGGGAAGCAGAAGAAGACATAAAGTTCAGGTACCCGCATTTATTTCCACTTTCCTTGATGCTTTCTTGGTCGTGTGGGGCCATGGTTATTGATGTTGTGGTTGTAATCCTTTGAGGCGATATATTTTCGATTCTTCTGATCAGATGGTAGTGCCATACTATTGGGGAAACTCTGGCGAAATTTTTATAGAATCCCCAAGAACCCAACATTCGAGGACGAATGTTCCTAGGGGGGAAGAATGTTACATCTCGGAAGTTCCGGATTTGCTGACTTGTGAATTGACTAATGTGAGCTTAGGATGAACATGAAGACCTTACGAGATTAAGGAGAGTATTAGATAGCTTAAAGTGCATACCATAAGATTTCGAAGTCATATGGATATGTGAGACTAAGTTTGTTAACGGAAGTGAATGTAAGTCATGTTTGGAAGGGTTTTCGCGATAGTTGATTTGATACATGTTTAGCGATGTCTTGAGGGGCTGCTATAGGGCTTATTGTATGGTTAATGAAGTGTTAAATAAGTGCCAAGAAGGTCCCACAAGGATTGGAGGTCAAACGAATCAACGAAAATGATTTTGGAAAAAGGCGAGTTATACGACCACTTATACGGTCCGTATAACTTTATACGGTCCGTATAACGGTTACAGTGAAGGGTGTCACTGGTGATATTATACGGTCACTTATACGGACCGTATAAGTCCGTATAAATCCCGACGGGCAGCTTTATTTTCTTGTTTTAAATAGGTGACCCAAGTTCTATTTTTCATTTTCCATCTTCTCCACAACTTTTGAAAGTTCTAGAATGTTCCACACACCTCATCAACACAAATCCAAGAGAGATTGAAGATCAAGAGGCAAGAATCAAGATATCCATGTGTTAGAAGTCTTGCTAGGGTTAGTAGACTTCAAGAATTCTTTGGATAGTGAAGCTAGGGTTTCCATATAAGTTGATAGCTTGCTCCAAAGCTCATTCTTGTGAGATAAAAAGCCAGTTTTCATGCTTATTTCGTGTTATCAAGAATGCTTAATTGTTGAACAACTTGAGTAGAAGGAGAAAGTAGAAGATGAGGTCTAAATATATTTTTATGATGTTTTTGAGTAGTAAGCTAACTTGAGTCATGATTCTTAGTATGATATGGATAATCTTGTTATGGAAGGTAATAATGGTGATGAGGAAGAGTTATATGAAAATATGCAAAGGGTTGGTGTTAAGTTGTTATTATAAGTTGAACACGAGTATGAATCGTGAGACTTAATGGAATATGACTACTTAATTATGATATTGTGGATGTTGTTATAGTTGTTTGGGATTTGTTTCGCAATATGGTAGAAGTTGATGAAATAGGGGAATTCTGCCCAATTTTCGTTGGCTCATGAAATACTCTAGTTTGAATTTAAGAGTGTCTTTAAGGCTTAACCTTGGTAGGAATCCTTTTAAATGTAGATTTCTCAAGCTTGGACGGTGAACGTTAAGTAGTTAAGGAGACAAAGAGGTATTTAAGGATAACCCTTCTTTCTTAAGGCATGATCCCATTGATGTATACCTTCATATGAAATCCATAGTATCGTCCACGATGATTTCATTTCTAGAATCACTAAAGCTCATGATCTTGATATTCTTTCAATACCATTGGTCCCATCCTATGATGGTTGATCCTCTAAGCATGGATATAATGAAAATGATTATGACAATGATGATGTTGAGGACATGTATGTACTCTTATGTATGCATATTTATATATTAAAGTAAGACCACTCTGAACATCGAGCTTATATGGTCGGGTATGATATCCATCGCGCGCACAACACTACAGTTGGGTACGAATAACACAGAGCCTTGGTAGGGCCAGGTATGTATAATACCGGGTTTTGTTATGACCGGGTATGTGAGAGACCGAACCTCTATGGTCGGGTTTGGTACTACTATATAAGTAAGCATTAGAAATGGCAGGTTCCATTTAGAAAAAGGGTAAGAAAACATGATGGTTGTCGCTAAAGGTACAAATGGCTCTATCATCCTATGACTCTTCTATCTTATGTTATTTCTTATGCTTCCATTATGTTATTGATTATACTTTACATACTCAGTACATTATTCATACTGACGTCCTTTTGTTTGTGGACGCTACGTCATGCCTGCAGGTGGACAGGGAGATAGACTTGATCCTTAGGCTGATTATCCAGAGATTGCTTAGAAGTGCTCCATTTGATCCGGAGCAGCCGTTATGGGTGCTATTCTTTTGTGTATATATGGGCATGACGGGGCCCTATCTCGTCCTTATTGTGATATTCATACTCTTCTTAGAGGCTCGTAGACAGTTATGTACACTAGATGTCTTTTGCCTTGTCGGCTCATGTTTTTGTATATTAGTTTTGTTAGCCTCGTCGGCTTGTGTATATGTGTATGGGCATAGTCATTGACGCTAATATATAAAAGAGTTTTAGCCGTGGGAATTTTTAATAGGACATGTGGCTCACCTAGATATGAATGTGATTGTACGATGAGAGGTGCCCGGTGGGTTAGCTCAGGGTGCCCGTCATGGCCCTCCGGATGAGTCCTGACAAAAGTGGTATCAGATCAGTTCCGTCCTAGGGTGTGTCTACGAGCTGTGTCTAGTAGAGTCTTATTTTTGGTGTGTTGCGGGCCACACTTATAAACAGGAGGTTGTGGGAATTTGAGGAATGAATGACCTTCTTTCTTCATAAGATCGTGCGATAGAGTCATGATATAAGGATTTATTTTTTCTTTGACCGTGTGTTATGTATTTTAGAAATTCCTATAAAGAGGAAAGCTACAGCAGCCCAAAAGGGCAAGATAGTGGCAGAAAAACGGGCTGAAAGAGTACCGCCAAGGCAAATACAGGAAGGTGAGTCCCAGAATACAGCTCAATCTCAGTCCTCTCACTCATTTCCTATTTCTGAGGAGCATGAGGGAGTCTCAGCCCCAGTTCCAGCACCCCTACCAAAGGTTTCGGGCCAAGAGATGAAAGAAGCCATTCAATTGTAGACTTAATTGGTTGCCGCTCAGGCCCAGCGACAAGGTATGGGTCATGATGATAGGGCGATTAGTGCAAGAGCCCGTGATTTTATTAGCTTGAACCCTACGGAGTTCTTCGGGTCGAAGCCGGATGTGGACCCTCAAAACTTTATTAATGGAATATTGAGAACACTTCGGTTAATGCATGCTTCTGACATTGAATCGGGGGAGTTAGCATCGTATAGATTGCATGATGTCGCGGTCCATTAGTATATGGTTTGGTTGTGTTCTAAGGGAGTCAATGCACCTCCCCCGGTATGGCGAGAATTTGTTGATACTTTCCTACGACATTACTTGCCCCCAGAAGTTCCGCGGGATAGAGCCGACAAGTTCTTGAATCTTAGGCAAGGAAGCATGAGTCCTTAAGAGTATAGTCTCCACTTCAATTCTCTGGTTATGTATGCTCCGGCCATGGTAGCAGATATGGGTGATTGAGTGCACCGATTTGTGATAGGACTAGGGCCACATTTAATGATAAGTGCTTGACTGCGTCCCTTCAGGACAATATGGATATTTCTCGCATTCAAGCCCATGCCCAAAATTTGGAGGAAAGCCAACAGCCGCAAAGAGGTGAGCGTGAGCTCGACAGAGGTTATAACAAGAGGGATATATCTTCGGGTTTGACTAGTGAGTTTAGAGGAGGGCAAAGACAACAGTTTTCTAGGCATTCAGGCCACTATATGACTAGTGCGCCTCCACGGTTTACGGGCCAGAGATTTGATAGATCTACTCACTTTGGGCCGAGGTAGAGTTTTAGAGCTTCAAGTTCTCATTACAGGGGCGACTCGGGTCAGGCAAGGCCACTGTTAGGCCCCGTGTGTTCGTACAATTGGAAATCGAGAAATAACTATGACTCGGGTGTTAGAAGGACATAAATTAATTTTTGAGAATATGACCATGTTGGTTGTGTAATCTTTAATGCTAAGACCTCGGGGAGGGCCGAGGATAAACTTGGAACTTCGGAAATTAGTTTCGGGAATTACAAAACGGGACTTTTAAGCATTGGGCCAAGAAACCAAAATGTAATTTGGAAGCCCAAAGGAAGAGAGGGGTGGCCGGCCTTGGCAAGCCCAAACCCATTAAGTTGAGGTCATGTGCATAGCACATGACCCTTACAAGGATATATATCCATTATAAGACTTGGAATTATCACTACAAATCATAAAAATCAAGAACACCCCCAAAAGTGAGGTTTCGGCCGTGAGTTAGAGAGAAAGAAAAGAAAATTTTCCTAGCTTGTGTGGTGGCTTAAAAATCTTGTTCTTTACATATTTGTGAAGTACTCAAGGCCCTCTTCAACGGGGTATAATTAGTTTGGCACGAGGACGACGTCTTCGACAAGTCGGGGTTTCAAGAAAGGTATGAATTCCTACCCTCTAATGCTATAGAATTGACGTGAATGTGTTAAGGATTGGAAGTAGACGAGAATCCCGTAATTTGGACATAAATGGAAACGTGTGGGTGTGTGTTTGTAGTAGGTTTGGCCGTGAGCCATAGATGGAAAAATTGGTGTGAATTGATCTTGTTTAAGTTGGTAGAATGTGTTGTTATGGCCCATATATCGTAAATGATTAATTGGTGAATGAAATTGGCATTTAAAAATGATTTTGAATATTATCGGAAAGCGTATACCTTCGGTATCTTTGTGTATATCAATGTATATCTTGGGTGTTATGGACTTTAGATGTGAATCTATATCGATGTTGATGAATTCGGAATGAAACTACATGAGTTAGAATGCTCGTAGTGCATTTTAGACGTTTTGAAGAATTATGGAAATAAATTTATTTTGGTGCAATTTCGTGTATGGCTAGATTGAATTTGGAATGTGTTTGACTAGTGTTGAATGGTTAAATGAATACAAATTATGTGAATATAGAATCGGGATTTTGAACATTGAACGGAAAGTTGCCAACTTTAGAAGTCGTGTAGAACTTTGAAACTAGAATGGTGTTATTGTTGTTTGATTTGGTTGTTGATGTGTGGGCTGTTGTAATTGGTTAATTTGAGCCGAGCTACGCCTCGGGGATGTTAGATTTATAGGGGAAATGCTGCCGAAATTTCGGTAGGCAATTTTGGAGTTTAAGGCATTCTTTGAGCCTAAGAATCTCATTTGGTAACTTTGACCATTTGCAGATTTTTGACGAAACGGGACGAGACATTTGGAAGAGCTTACGACGTCTGTGAGGTATGTAAAGCCTCCCACTCTTTCATTTGGCATATCTTAATGTGTCAGTCGAATAGGAGACCTTTCGGAGCATTTCTGCTCCTCGAAACCCGATCCACAGAAAAGTTACTATTCATTCAATTCTATTGAAGCCTAAAGGCTCCAATTTGGCTAGAATGCCACTATTCGTCCGAAACCTATCGAAATGTGGTCGGGTAACCTAGGAATGATAATGTATGACCTTTGGCATATAAATGCTCGTAGAAACACGTTCGCCACCTCACTTCGACTCGAGGTGGGCCCGCTACCCCAAAATGCCCGATTTGCCCTTCGGGCCACCTTTGATAATAAATTTGTACATACTACTTCGGATCTTTGGAACATCCACCTACGGGGTAGGTTTGGGCAATTCGATACGCTAACCTATGTTTTGAATTATTTGGACCATTTTGGAACCGTTTTGCGAAATGAAACTTTATGTCGACTAAGTATTCGACTATTTTGTAATATGATATGATTTATGAATTTACTTTGTTTTGAAACACTATTTTGAAAGACGATTTGCATTTGTTTGCTCACGACTCCGTTCGTGCCTTATTATGACTTCGTTCGCCGGTTCCCGGGCCGGTTTTGATTCGTGCGCCATATGATAATTCGGCCGTATGCTGTGTTACGGTTCCCAAGGCTTCGCCATAGGGCCGGGTTCCGTTTGGAGTTATGCTGTGATATGGCTCGGGATGCGATACGCTCACCGATGATTATGATTATGTTCGGGGATGTACGGAGATTTGAAACCTTCTGGTGTTATGCTGTGTGTGGCGCCAGCGTCGGAGTGGCGACCACGTTCTTAAGCGTTTGCATGATTTTACTTGCATAATATATATGTATATGATTTCGATACAGACTTTGACATCTGATTTGCTTTCGATTTCGATTCATAATTCTGTACTCCGTGCTTTACATACTCAGTACATATTCCGTACTGACCCCCTCTCTCCGGGGGCTGCGTTTTATGCCCGCAGGTGCAGATCTTGGTGATCCTCCGCAGTAGGCTCCACTCTTTGCTTTCTCGGAGTACTCTTATTCGATTCGGAGTCCACTCTTGGTACAGACTCCTCTACTCTGTATATATTTTGGATATTTGACAGTTTGGGTACGGCGGGGCCCTGTCTCGCCATATGTTATGTTTTGAATTCGTAGAGGCCTGTAGTCATCTTTGTGGGGTGAGGGTCCTATGTGTATACTGTATGATTTTGCTTTCGGGTCTTAAAGCGGTCTGTTTGATATGATGGCCCCAAATGGCCCTTCTGTATATATTTGTATTTTGACCGGCGATGCCTATTCCGCCGCTTTGTTTGAGTTTGATTTGATATGACCGCTTAAGACATATTTTCGGTATAAATTATATTTGACATAACTTTTGTAAAACTATGAAATCAGTTTGGATTTGGAAACGAATATGCGATTTGGTCTGGGTACCCAGGTAGGGTGCCAGTCGCGGCCCACGGGGCTGGGTCGTGACAAAAGTGGTATCAGAGCGGTTTGTCCTTGGAATGTCTACAGGCCGTGTCTCGTAGAGTCTTGTTTATCGATGTGTTGTGCACCACATCTATAAACGGGAAGCTACAGGGCATTTAGGACGTTACTCTCTTTGTAATCTTAGATCGTGCGATAGAGCTGTGCTATTAGGATGATGTTGATCTGACTCGCCTTCGTGTTTGCAGTGATGCCTCCGAAGAAGGCAACGGCGGCCCAGAAGGGCAAGGCGAGGATTGGAGAGGCTAGCCAGGCACAGCGAGCTACCCGGGCTCGTGTTTATGATTTGCCTGAGGATGTGCCACAGTCTGAGGGGTCTGCTACACCCCCACCAGTACAGCCTGGAGTAGGGCCATCGGCAGCTCCAGAGGTTCGTGTACCCGCACCTGAGGCTCCAGCTCCTCAGCCAGGGGCGGAGGATCGGACCCTGAGGGAGGCTGTGCAGTTACTGACTACGCTGGTGGCAGGACAGGCTCGCAGACGCGGGCGTAGGGATGATGATGATGATGACAGGCGGGACAGCCTGCGAGTTCGGGAGTTTCTGCTATGTGGCCCTCCAGAGTTCTTCGGGTCTAAGCCCGACGAGGACCCCCATGACTTTATTCGGGGGATGCGACGCTCACTGGACCTAGTCAGGGCTTCTGAGACCGAGTCGGTTGAGCTGGCGTCGCACAGGCTTCGAGATGTGGCTACCCACTGGTATGAGACTTGGGAGCTATCTAGGGGAGAGGGTGCCCCTCCAGCCACTTGGGATCAGTTTGTGACGGCATTCACCCGCCACTTCTTGCCGCCAGAGTTACGGCGGGCACGAGCTGATCGATTTTTGCGTCTGCAGCAGAGGGGTCGGAGTGTTCGCGAGTATAGCCTTGAGTTTGATTCTCTGGCCCGATATGCACCGGCCGTGGTAGCGGATATGTCCGATCGGATGCACCGCTATGTTATGGGATTGGACCGGTATTTGGTAGACAGTTGTATGGCCGTGTCACTGCAGACAGACATGGATATTTCTCGGCTTCAGGCCTATGCGATGGGTATGGAGGACCGTCGCAGATCTGATCCTGCTGGCAGAGATAGAGACAGGAGGCCGCCCAAGAGGGCTAGATCCGCGGGTTATTCAGGGGATTCTCGAGGCGGACAGCCTCAGCAGCAGCAGCAATCTGACAGATATTATCCTCCCTCCGGCCGGGGTACTCAGTCAGGTAGCCGGAGATTCGACAGTATGGGATCGTCTGGGGCCGGTCAGGGCTCCAGAGTGGCAGGATCGCAGGTATCCAGGGGTCCCAGTCAGGCCAGACCACCTAGACCCCGTTGTCCACATTGCGGGAAGTCTCATCCCGGGGAGTGTTACCGAGCGACGGGAGCTTGTTTTACTTGTGGCGGTCAGGGCCACTTTATGAGAGACTGCCCATTGGCCAGTGGTTCGGGTAATGCGGCTCAGCAGACAGGGTCAGCCGCCGGTTCTTCTTCTGTTCCATCTGTTGCACGCCCTGGAGGGCGGGGTGTTCCAGCACCGGCAGGGCGCGGTCGAGGCCGCGGTGGCGCTTCAGGATCTAGCGGTCCCTCGAACCGCATATATGCTTTGGCCAGCCGCCAGGATCAGGAGGCTTCGCCAAACGTCGTCACAGGTACATTACTGGTTTTCTCCAGATCTGTATATGCATTGATTGACCCTGGCTCTACTTTATCATATATTTCCCCGCTCGTTGCTAGTAAGATTGGGATAGTGTCCGAGCCTATAGAGCCATTTGAGGTAGCTACGCCAGTTGGGGATTTTATTGTAGCAAGACAGATCTATAGGGATTGTTCTGTGACCATTTATGATCGTACCACTAAGGCTGATTTGGTAGAACTAGACATGTTTGAGTTTGACGTCATTATGGGTATGGACTGGTTGTCTTCCTGTTATGCTAATGTCGACTGCCAGAAAAAGGTAGTCCGTTTCCAGTTTCCAGGGGAACCAGTTATAGAGTGGTTCGGATCTACTGCATCGCCGAGAGGTAAGTTTATTTCATACCTCAAGGCTAAGAAGATGATCCAGAAGGGTTATATCTATCATTTGGTCCGTGTGCATGATACCGCAGCGGAGGTGCCTACCCTTCAGTCTGTCCCGGTCGTCAGTGAGTTCCCAGATGTTTTTCCGGACGAGCTTCCTGGCCTTCCGCCTGAGCGGGAGATTGATTTTTCTATTGAGTTGATGCCGGACACGCAGCCTATATCTATTCCTCCGTATCGGATGGCACCAGCAGAGTTGAAGGAGTTGAAGGAGCAGCTGAAAGATTTGCTGGATAAGGGTTTTATCAGGCCCAGCACATCACCCTGGGGAGCGCCGGTATTGTTTGTTAGAAAGAAGGATGGGTCGTTGCGGATGTGTATTGACTACCGGCAGCTGAATAAGGTGACTATTAAGAATAAATATCCCCTTCCCCGGATTGATGACTTGTTTGACCAGCTGCAGGGTGCTAGACACTTTTCCAAAATAGATCTGCGCTCAGGCTATCACCAGGTGCGAGTACGGGAGTCTGATATCCCGAAGACTGCTTTCAGGACCCGGTACGGGCACTATGAGTTCAGAGTTATGTCTTTCGGGCTGACTAATGCTCCTGCAGTATTTATGGATCTGATGAACCGGGTATTTCGGCCTTTCCTGGATATGTTTGTTATAGTATTTATTGATGATATCCTGATTTACTCGCGATCAGCCGAGGAGCATTCAGATCATTTGCGGACGGTACTTGGCATTCTCCGTCAGCATAAGTTATATGCTAAATTCTCTAAATGCGAGTTCTGGTTGACTTCTGTGGCATTCTTGGGTCATATTGTCGGCGCAGACGGTATTCGGGTCGATACGCAGAAGATTGAGGCTGTGCAGAATTGGCCCAGGCCTACTACACCGACTGAGGTGCGCAGTTTTCTGGGATTGGCTGGGTATTATCGCAGGTTTGTGGAGGACTTCTCTTCTATTGCAGCACCACTGACGAGGCTTACCCAGAAAGCAGCAAAATTCCAGTGGGCAGATGCCTGCGAGCGCAGCTTTCAGATGCTGAAGGAGAGATTGATTACAGCGCCAGTTTTGGCTCTTCCAGAGGGGTCTGATGGGTACGTTGTATATTGTGACGCCTCTGGTACTGGGATAGGGTGTGTATTGATGCAGCACGGTCGAGTTATAGCCTATGCTTCCCGGCAGCTCAGACCGCACGAGAAGAACTATCCCACTCATGATCTTGAGTTGGCCGCGGTGATTCATGCCTTGAAGATTTGGCGGCATTATTTATATGGGGTCCACGTTGATATCTATACGGACCACAAGAGTCTCCAGTATATTTTTAAGCAGAAGGAGCTAAATTTGCGGCAGCGGAGGTGGCTTGAGCTACTAAAGGATTATGACGTTGATATTCTGTACCATCCAGGGAAAGCCAACGTGGTAGCTGATGCGCTTAGCCGCAAGTCCGTAGGCAGTCTGGCTGATGTTCCATCTGATAAGAGGGATCTGGTTCGTGATATTCATCAGCTGGCCAGCCTCGGAGTCCGCTTGGTAGATTCTGGAGATTCTGGGATTTCTGTTCGCCTAGTTGCTGAGTCATCTATTATTCAGGAGGTAAAGCAGCGCCAGTTTGAGGATCCTATTTTAATTCAGTACAGAGATGCGGCCCTTAATAAGACAAAGACCCAGTTTGAGATCTCGCCTGAAGGGGTATTATTGTACGACGGCAGGTTCTGTGTACCGGACGTTGCGGGCTTACGGCGGCAGATTATGGGCGAAGCACACTATGCCCGGTATTCTGTTCATCCTGGTTCCACCAAGATGTATCGGGACCTCAGGTGTTTATATTGGTGGGACGGCATGAAGAAGGATATTGCTGAATTTGTTAGTCAGTGCCCGAACTGTCAGCAAGTCAAGGTTGAACATCAGAAGCCCGGTGGGTTGTTACAGGAGATGGAGATTCCAGCCTGGAAATGGGAGATGATTAATATGGACTTCATTGTTGGGTTGCCGCGTACTCTACGCAGGTACGACTCCATTTGGGTTATTGTGGACAGGCTGACGAAATCAGCCCATTTCCTTCCGGTCCGGACCACATTTTCGGCTGAGGACTATGCCAGATTATATATCAGAGAGATAGTCAGACTTCACGGGGTCCCTGTATCTATTATTACCGACCGAGGTGCTCAGTTTACAGCTAATTTTTGGAGGTCATTTCAGGAGGGATTAGGGACCCAGGTGACCCTCAGTACAGCTTTCCATCCTCAGACCGACGGGCAGGCCGAGCGCACTATTCAGACGCTCGAGGATATGTTGCGGGCCTGCGTTATTGACTTCAGGGGCAGCTGGGATGATCATTTGCCGCTTATAGAGTTTGCCTACAATAACAGTTATCACTCCAGCATTCAGATGGCCCCGTATGAGGCCCTTTATGGCAGGAGGTGCAGATCTCCTATTGGCTGGTTTGACGTGGGCGAGACTAAGCTGATTGGGCCAGATGTGATCCAGGAGGCTGTAGATAAGGTGAAGCTTATTCGGGAGCGATTGTTAGCTGCTCAGAGTCGACAGAAAGCTTATGCTGATAGACGGCGTCGACCGTTGGAGTTTCAGATTGGTGACTGGGTATTCCTGAAGGTTTCGCCTATGAAGGGCGTTATGAGATTTGGCAGGAAGGGCAAGCTGAGTCCGCGATACATCGGGCCATACGAGATTGTTCGGAGGATTGGCGCAGTCGCCTACGAGCTAGACTTGCCATCCGATTTGGAGTCCGTGCACCCGGTGTTTCATGTGTCCATGCTGCGGAAGTGTATTGGTGACCCTTCAAGGATATTCCCAGTAGATGATCTTCAGGTGACGGAGCAGCTATCTTATGACGAGCAGCCGGTATCTATTCTGGATCGTCAGGTGAGGAGATTGCGCACTAAGGAGGTGCCTTCGGTCAAGGTTCTGTGGCGCAATAACAACCGTGAAGAGATGACTTGGGAGGCAGAGGATGAGATGAAGAAGAGATTTCCCCATTTATTCCCTACGCCTCCTGTAATCTAAACTTTTGTATTTGTTGTACCAATGAACGGATGGACCATGTGTGCTATTTGTATATAAAATGGTTTTCCCGTTATGCTTGTGAGCCTTTATAAGATTTATTTAACATTCGGGGACGAATGTTCCTAAGGGGGGGAGAATGTTAGGCCCCGTGTGTTCGTACAATTGGAAATCGAGAAATAACTATGACTCGGGTGTTAGAAGGACATAAATTAATTTTTGAGAATATGACCATGTTGGTTGTGTAATCTTTAATGCTAAGACCTCGGGGAGGGCCGAGGATAAACTTGGAACTTCGGAAATTAGTTTCGGGAATTACAAAACGGGACTTTTAAGCATTGGGCCAAGAAACCAAAATGTAATTTGGAAGCCCAAAGGAAGAGAGGGGTGGCCGGCCTTGGCAAGCCCAAACCCATTAAGTTGAGGTCATGTGCATAGCACATGACCCTTACAAGGATATATATCCATTATAAGACTTGGAATTATCACTACAAATCATAAAAATCAAGAACACCCCCAAAAGTGAGGTTTCGGCCGTGAGTTAGAGAGAAAGAAAAGAAAATTTTCCTAGCTTGTGTGGTGGCTTAAAAATCTTGTTCTTTACATATTTGTGAAGTACTCAAGGCCCTCTTCAACGGGGTATAATTAGTTTGGCACGAGGACGACGTCTTCGACAAGTCGGGGTTTCAAGAAAGGTATGAATTCCTACCCTCTAATGCTATAGAATTGACGTGAATGTGTTAAGGATTGGAAGTAGACGAGAATCCCGTAATTTGGACATAAATGGAAACGTGTGGGTGTGTGTTTGTAGTAGGTTTGGCCGTGAGCCATAGATGGAAAAATTGGTGTGAATTGATCTTGTTTAAGTTGGTAGAATGTGTTGTTATGGCCCATATATCGTAAATGATTAATTGGTGAATGAAATTGGCATTTAAAAATGATTTTGAATATTATCGGAAAGCGTATACCTTCGGTATCTTTGTGTATATCAATGTATATCTTGGGTGTTATGGACTTTAGATGTGAATCTATATCGATGTTGATGAATTCGGAATGAAACTACATGAGTTAGAATGCTCGTAGTGCATTTTAGACGTTTTGAAGAATTATGGAAATAAATTTATTTTGGTGCAATTTCGTGTATGGCTAGATTGAATTTGGAATGTGTTTGACTAGTGTTGAATGGTTAAATGAATACAAATTATGTGAATATAGAATCGGGATTTTGAACATTGAACGGAAAGTTGCCAACTTTAGAAGTCGTGTAGAACTTTGAAACTAGAATGGTGTTATTGTTGTTTGATTTGGTTGTTGATGTGTGGGCTGTTGTAATTGGTTAATTTGAGCCGAGCTACGCCTCGGGGATGTTAGATTTATAGGGGAAATGCTGCCGAAATTTCGGTAGGCAATTTTGGAGTTTAAGGCATTCTTTGAGCCTAAGAATCTCATTTGGTAACTTTGACCATTTGCAGATTTTTGACGAAACGGGACGAGACATTTGGAAGAGCTTACGACGTCTGTGAGGTATGTAAAGCCTCCCACTCTTTCATTTGGCATATCTTAATGTGTCAGTCGAATAGGAGACCTTTCGGAGCATTTCTGCTCCTCGAAACCCGATCCACAGAAAAGTTACTATTCATTCAATTCTATTGAAGCCTAAAGGCTCCAATTTGGCTAGAATGCCACTATTCGTCCGAAACCTATCGAAATGTGGTCGGGTAACCTAGGAATGATAATGTATGACCTTTGGCATATAAATGCTCGTAGAAACACGTTCGCCACCTCACTTCGACTCGAGGTGGGCCCGCTACCCCAAAATGCCCGATTTGCCCTTCGGGCCACCTTTGATAATAAATTTGTACATACTACTTCGGATCTTTGGAACATCCTCCTACGGGGTAGGTTTGGGCAATTCGATACGCTAACCTATGTTTTGAATTATTTGGACCATTTTGGAACCGTTTTGCGAAATGAAACTTTATGTCGACTAAGTATTCGACTATTTTGTAATATGATATGATTTATGAATTTACTTTGTTTTGAAACACTATTTTGAAAGACGATTTGCATTTGTTTGCTCACGACTCCGTTCGTGCCTTATTATGACTTCGTTCGCCGGTTCCCGGGCCGGTTTTGATTCGTGCGCCATATGATAATTCGGCCGTATGCTGTGTTACGGTTCCCAAGGCTTCGCCATAGGGCCGGGTTCCGTTTGGAGTTATGCTGTGATATGGCTCGGGATGCGATACGCTCACCGATGATTATGATTATGTTCGGGGATGTACGGAGATTTGAAACCTTCTGGTGTTATGCTGTGTGTGGCGCCAGCGTCGGAGTGGCGACCACGTTCTTAAGCGTTTGCATGATTTTACTTGCATAATATATATGTATATGATTTCGATACAGACTTTGACATCTGATTTGCTTTCGATTTCGATTCATAATTCTGTACTCCGTGCTTTACATACTCAGTACATATTCCGTACTGACCCCCTCTCTCCGGGGGCTGCGTTTTATGCCCGCAGGTGCAGATCTTGGTGATCCTCCGCAGTAGGCTCCACTCTTTACTTTCTCGGAGTACTCTTATTCGATTCGGAGTCCACTCTTGGTACAGACTCCTCTACTCTGTATATATTTTGGATATTTGACAGTTTGGGTACGGCGGGGCCCTGTCTCGCCATATGTTATGTTTTGAATTCGTAGAGGCCTGTAGTCATCTTTGTGGGGTGAGGGTCCTATGTGTATACTGTATGATTTTGCTTTCGGGTCTTAAAGCGGTCTGTTTGATATGATGGCCCCAAATGGCCCTTCTGTATATATTTGTATTTTGACCGGCGATGCCTATTCCGCCGCTTTGTTTGAGTTTGATTTGATATGACCGCTTAAGACATATTTTCGGTATAAATTATATTTGACATAACTTTTGTAAAACTATGAAATCAGTTTGGATTTGGAAACGAATATGCGATTTGGTCTGGGTACCCAGGTAGGGTGCCAGTCGCGGCCCACGGGGCTGGGTCGTGACAGCCACCCATGCCACAATGTTCCAGTGCGGGAAGTCACATTATGGCTAGTGTTTATTAGGCTCTGATATTTACTATGCATGCAGCCGGCTAGGACATATCATGCGTGACTGCCCCTCGATTGGTGGTGGGGGTAGGATCCAGCCTTCAGGGTCGGCAGCCAGGTTATCATCATTAATACACCCTCTGAGGTAAGGGTTTCAGACACCAGTTAGTCACGATAGAGGTATAGGAGGAGCTCCCAGTTCTAGTGGTCCCCAAAACCGTATTTATGCTTTGGCTGGACGGCAGGATCTTGAGCCCTCCCCTGATGTCGTCACACATATATTATCGCTATCTTCTTTTGATGTATATGCCTTGATAGATCCCGGTTCCACATTGTCATATGTTACTACATTTATTGAGGGTCGATTTTTGGTCAAACCGAAGTCAATCAAACCTTTCGAGGTATCGACACCCGTTAGTGAACCGGCAATAGCTAGCCGAGTATATAAAAAACAAATTGGTTGTGATTTGTGACCATCGTACTATGGCTTATTTACATGAGTTGAAAATGGTGGACTTTGATGTTATTATGGGCATGGATTGGTTGGCTTCTTGCTATGCCAATGTTGATTGTAGAACGAAAACGGTTCTCTTCCAATTTCTGGGAGAACCAATTTTGGAATGGAAAGGAGCTACAACGTCCCCGAAAGGTAGGTTTATTTCCTGCGTCAAGGCTAGGAAACTGATTGCTAAAGGCTGTATTTATCATTTAGCCCAGGTTCAAGATATAGAAGCTGAATTGCCAAATCTTCAGTCTGTCCCCATGGTGAATGAGTTTCCGGATGTATTCCCGGATGAGCTTCCAGGCCTTCTTCTTGAGTGGGAGATTGATTTTGATATCGATGTGCTACCAGATACCAAGCGCATATCTATTCCTCCTTACCGAATGGCTCCCGCAGAGTTGAAAGAGTTGAAGGAGCCGGTGAAGGACTTGCTTGAAAAAGGTTTTATTAGGCCTAGTTCTTCCCCGTGGGGAGCACCCTTGTTGTTTGTGAGGAAAAAAGATGGCTCATTGCGAATGTGCATTGACTATCGGCAACTGAATAAGGTGACGATAAAGAACAAATATCCGCTTCCAAGGATTGATGACTTATTTGACGAATTACAAGGCGCCAAGTGGTTTTCAAAGATAGACTTGAGATCCGGGTATCATCAGGTGAGAGTTACGGAGGAAGATATTCCCAAGACGGCCTTCAGAACAAGATATAGTCATTTTGAGTTCCGTGTAATGTCGTTCGGGCTAACTAATGCACCTGCAGTGTTCATGGACTTGATGAACAATGTGTTCAGGCCTTTCCTAGATTTATTTGTGATTGTGTTCATTGACGATATCCTGGTATATTCTCGGTCCGAGGCAGAACATGTGGATCATTTGCGTACTGTCCTTAGAGTTCTCCAAACTCAAGAGCTATTTGTAAAATTTTCAAAGTGCGAGTTTTTGTTGAATTCGGTGACCTTTTTGGACACATTATTTGAGCCGATGGTATTCGGGTAGATACCCAAAAGATTGAGGCTGTGAATACTTGGACAAGAAAATAACACCTACGGAGGTACGTAGTTTTCTGGGCTTATCATGTTACTACAGAAGATTTGTAGAATGCTTTTCTTCTATTTCTGCATCATTGACTAAGCTAACTCATAAATCAGCTAAATTTCAATGGACGAATTCTTGTGAACGTATTTTTAGAGAGTTAAAGAATAGATTAACTTCGGCCCCGGTCCTAACACTTCCAGAGGGATCGGAAGGCTATGTTGTCTATTGCTATGCTTCAGGCGTTGGGTTAGGATGTGTGTTGATACAGCATGGTAAGGTGATTGCTTATGCTTCAAGGAAGTTTTGAAAACATAAGAAACATTATCCAACCCATGATCTTTAGTTAGCTGCGGTGATTCATGCATTGAAGATGTGGAGATATTATTTGTATGGTGTCCATGTGGATATCTATATGGATCACAACATCCTTCAGTATATTTTCAAGCAGAAAGAACTGAACCTACGACAACGGTGATGGTTGGAGTTGTTGAAAGATTACGATGTTAACATCCTATATCATCCAGGGAAGGCGAATGTTGTGGCTGATGCTCTCAGCCGTAGATCTATGGGAAGTTTATGTGATGTTTAGCCAGAGAAAAGGGAGTTAGCTTGTAAGCTCCAGCAGTTAGCTAGCTTAGGAGTCTGGGTAATGGACTCGACCGATATGGGAGCTACCATTCAGAATTCAGCTGTCTCGTCACTAGTAGTTGAGGTGAAAGAGCGCCAATATGAGGATCCCATGCTAGTTCGTTACAAAAATACACTCCCTCAGAAGAAGAAGTCATCCTTTAAAGTTTCTGGAGATGCAGTTCTATGATGTCGAGGCAGGTTGTGTGTTCCTGATTTTGCAGTATTACGCCACCAAATACTGAGAGAAGCCCATTGTTCCTGTTATTCTATTCAACCCGGAGCGACGAAAATGTATCATGATATTAAATCTATATATTGGTGGAAGGGAATGAAAAAAGTCATAGCGGAGTTCGTGGCTCAATGTCCTAATTGTCAGCAAGTGAAAATTAAGCATCAAAAGCCTGGTGGATTGTTACAAGCTATGGAAATTCTGACTTGGAAATGGGAAGTGATAAATATGGATTTCATCACAGGCTTACCTCGTTCTAAGCATAAATATGATTCTATATGGGCAATTATGGATAGACTTACGAAGTCACCTCATTTCCTACCTGTCAGAACTACATATGTGGCGGAAGATTATGCAAAGCTTTATGTCAGAGGAGTAGTGCAATTCTATGGTGTTCCAGTATCTATTATTTCTGATATAGGGACACAGTTAACAGCCAATTTCTAGAAATCTTTTCAAGAAGGTTTGGGGACTCAGGTGAGTCATAGTACATAATTTCATCCACAGACTGATGGGCAAGCTGAGCGTACTATTCAGACTCTTGAGGATATTCTACGAGCATGTGTATTGAATTTTGGAGGTAGTTGGGATGATCACTTACCGCTTATCGAATTTGCTTATAACAACAGTTATCATTCCAGCATCCAAATGGCCCCGTATGAGGCTTTATATGGGCGCAAGTGTAGATCTCCAATTGGATGGTTCGAAGTAGGAGATACTAAATTGATAGGGCGAGACTTGGTCCAGCAAGCTGTAGAGAAAGTAAGGCTTATACAGGATTGATTATTAACAGCTCAGAGTCGTCAGAAATCTTATGCAGATAATCGTCGACGAGACTTAGAGTTCCAAGTGAAAGATTGAGTATTCTTTAAGGTGTCGCCAATGAAGAGCGTTATGAAATTTGGCAAAAAGGGCAAGCTTAGTCCCCGGTACATTGGACCTTATGACATTGTACGTAAGGTAGGCCAAGTGGCTTATGAATTAGACCTACCTTCGGATTTGGAGTCAGTCCATCCGATTTTCCTTGTATCGATTCTTCGTAAGTGCATTGGAGATCCTTCTAGAGTTGTACCGGTAGATGATGTTCAAGTTACTAAGCATTAATCCTACGAAGAAGTTCCCATTGCCATTCCAGATAGGCAAGTACGGAGAGTCCGAACCAAAGAGTCTTATGGAGAAATAATAACAGAGAGGAAATGTCACACCCCGACCTCGCTGGGGTGTGATGGGCACCCGACCCTTACTTAGGGCCGAGCGAACCCTCAGACTCTCGCTGCACATAAAATCACGTCAACTCTTTTTTTTTTTTAAAACAAATAATAAAGTACATAGCAAAACTTTTCTTTCAGAAATATTCTTTCTCGTGGCTTTCAAGCCAAACAAATTTGTGATCATACAAAATTAATTATGTACACAGACCGACAACCAATACCCACGACACTGTCTACAAAGTCTCTAGTAAGATCCCAAAAGCATAACATACAGAATCTGACTCGGCAGCACTCCGGGAACAAATGGAGCTTGCCATATGCACTGGAACATCTTCCATCTGTCCTCAACTCAACTGGGAGTACCTGCGCGGCATGAAACGCAGCCCCCGAAGAACAGGGGGTCAGTACGGAAATGTACCGAGTATGTAAAGCGGAAATATAACAATATAAGCAAAACCGAGCCAGAAGTATAGAAATAGAACAGGTAGTATCGGATCCGAGTCCGAAACGGAAATACAGAGTGTGTGGCCAGGACCACGATATATATCATAAGCACGGGGTGTAGCCGTCTGAATCGTGATATGAAACAGAGGTACAAAGCCTAACTGGCAGGATCATCGTGCGGATCGGGGCACAGAGTGCGACTGACATACCCGCAACCGAAGCTAGGGGTGTAGAACTATAGCCGACTGAAGCATAGTCCGGCTCAATCATGCAGAAGCAACACCAACAGAATTATTCTCCGAATCCGCTGTCCAGAAATGTAACAAGCAGAACCATGCATGCAGAATCATAACTTACACAAGCACAGGTAGTATACATTTACCTCAGGTTTCGGCCCTTTAGTGAGGGGCGCAATGGACGGTGCACTGGGGTGCGCACGAATAACCAGGTCGCCACAGGGTCGCCTCTAGTGCACAAGTCATACCCAAGAGGTTCCAGCAGGCAAATACGGCAGTTAGAATGTCAAAATGCTTTACTTTCTTTTGAAAAACATTTTTGTTTCACACATATAAAAGAATCAACGCACAATTTCTGCGGCCATAAGTCCAGCGGTCGCTACCACGCATACCGCGGCCAAGTACCCAGCGGTCGCTATCACACGTACCGCGGCCAAGGGTCCAGCGGTTATAATCACACATACCGCGACCAAAAGTCCAGCGGTTACAATCACACATACCACGTCCTTGGTTCTCAACCTACGGACCTGTCGATCTAAGATGGCAATAAAGACTTTCTCATATGATAGCTGCTTTGTAACATGAACATCATCAACAAGTACGACTCTGGAAGGATCTCTACTATACTTATGAAGCATAGACACTTGGAAGACTGGATTACCGACTCCAAGTTTGAAGGAATATCTAACTTATAGGGCACCTGGCCCACTCTACGTATAATCCTATAAGGTCAATGTATCTAGGGCTAAGCTTTCCCTTCTTACCGAATCTCATAACGCCCTTCATTGGCATTACCTTTAGAAATACCCAATCATCTTCCTGAAATTCCAAATCTCGTCGTCGATTATCTACATAAGACTCCTGGCGACTTTGACCAGCCAATAGCCTTTCCTGAATAAGCTTAACCTTACCAACTGCTTGCTGGATCAACTCTGGTCCTATTAGCTTAGATTCCCTAACCTCGAACTATCCGATAAGTGATCTGCATTTTTGTCCATATAAGGCTTCATACGGAGCCATCTGAATGCTGGAGAGGTAACTATTATTATATGAAAACTCAATAAGCGGCAGATGATCATCCCAGCTACCTCTGAAGTCTATCACACATGCCTGTAACATATCCTCAAGCATCTAAATCATACGCTCAGCCTGTCCAACTGTCTGGGGATGAAATGCTGTACTAAGACTCATCTGTGTCCCCAATCATTTCTGGAAAGATCTCCAGAAGTTAGCTGTAAATTGCGCACCCCTATCTGAGATGTTAGATACTGAAACACCATGCACTATCTCCCTAATGTAAAGCTTCGAATAATCCTCTGTTGAGTAAATAGTCCTGACAGGTAAAATATGGGCTAATTATGTAAGTCTAACAACAATCACCCATTTGGACTCGAACTTACGCTGAGAACGGGACAAGCCTGTAATGAAATCCATATTAGTTGCTTCCTATTTCCAAGTCGGAATCTCTATATTCTGCAGCAACCCACCGAGCTTCTGATGCTCGACCTTAACTTGTTGAAAATTAGGGCACTGAGCTACGAACTCGGCTATATCTTTCTTCATTCTATCCCACAAGTAAACTTCCCTAATATCATGATACATCTTCGTAGACCATAGATGAATAGAATAGTGGAAATAATGAGACTCTCCTATAATCTGTCGGCGTGACTCTGCAATATCTGGACAACACAATCTACCTTGATATCTGAGGACTTCGCTTCTAGTAATTTCAAATGGAGACTTTTCCTTCTGAGTTGTATCTCTATAATGGACTAACATAGGATCCTCAAACTGGCGCTCTTTAACATTGGCTACTAACGATGAGGATGCTGAATCCTGAATAGTAACTCCTACATTGCTCGAGTCTAATAACCGAATTCCTAGGCTAGCTAACTGGTGAAGCTCATGAGCTAACTCCCGTTTCTATCATTGCAAATAAGATCAGATACCCACAAATTTGCGGCTAAGGGCATCGGCTACTACATTTGCCTTCCCTAGATGGTACAGAATGTCAACATCATAATCATCCAACAGCTCTAACCACTGCCTCTGACGCAAATTCAACTTCTTCTGCTTGAAGATATAGTGAATGCTCTTATGATCTGTATGTATATATATATATATATATATATATATATATATATATATATATATATCAACATGAACACTATATAAGTAATGCCTCCACATATTCAGCGCATGAATCACTGCACCTAAATCTAAATCATAGGCCGAACAATTCATCTCATGCTTCCTCAACTCCCTCAAATCATAAGTAATAATCTTACCGTCCTGCATCAACACAAAACCCAATCCAATACTTGAAGCTTCACAATAAATAACATAACCTTCTGAGCCCACTGGAAGTGTCAGAACTGGCGCTGAAGTCAATCTATTCTTCAACTTCTGAAAACTCTGCTAACAAGCGTTAGTCCACTAGAACTTAGTTGCTTTCTGAGTTAGCTTCCTCAGTGGCTTGGAAAGGGAAAAGAAACCTACAAATCTCCTGTATTAGCTTGCCAAACCCAGAAAACTATGAACGTCTGTCGGTGTTGTGGGTCTAGGCCAATTCTTCACGACTTCTATCTTCTGTGTATCAACCCTGATGCCCTCTTGTGAAATAATGTGCCCCACAAAAGCCATAGAGTTTAACCATTACACACATTTAGAGAACTTTGTATACAGCTTCCGATCTTGAAGGACCCTGAGTACCGCACGCAAATGTTCCGCATGCTCTGCCCCTGATCGAGAGTAGAATAGAGTATCTGAAGAATACAGTCACGAACTGATCCAAGAAGGGTCTAAATACACGGTTCATCAAATCCAAAAATACCATTGGGGAATTAGTCAGATTGAATGACATCATACGAAACTCAAAGTGACCATATCCGATTCTGAAAGTTGTCTTCGGAATGTCCTTCTCTTTGACCCTAACTTGATGGTATCCTGACCTCAGATCTATCTTCGAGAAACATCTGAGGATTGATAATTCATTTTACCAGTTCAAGGGTTCCAGGTGTTTCTCGAAGATAGATTTGAGGTCAAGATACCATCAAGTTTGAGTTAAAGAGAAGGACATTCCAAAGACAGCTTTCAGAACCAAATAAGGATACTTTGAGTTTCGTGTGATATCATTCGGTCTGACTAACGCCCCAGCAGTATTTATGGATTTCATGAATTGTGTATTTACACCCTTCTTGGAACAGTTTGTGATTGTATTTATCGGATAGTCTAGTCTACTCTCGATCAGAGGTAGAGCATGCAGAATATTTATGTGCGGTACTCAGGATCCTTCCGGATCGAAAGTTGTATACAAAGTTCTCTAAATATGAGTTTTGGTTGAACTCTGTGGCTTTCCGAGGGCACATTATTTCAGAAGAGGACATCAAGGTTGATACACAGGAGATAGAAGCCATGAAGAATTGGCCTAGCCCACGACATCGACAGAGGTTCATAGTTTTCTGGGTTTGGCAAGCTATTACAGGATATTTGTAAAAAGTTTCTCTTCCCTTTCTACACCACTGACGAAGCTAACTTAGAAGGAACCTAAGTTCCAGTGGACTGATGCTTGTGAGTGGAGTTTTCAGATGTTGAAGAACAGATTGACTTCAGCGCCAGTTCTGACACTTCGAGTGGGCTCAGAGGGTTATGTTATTTATTGTGACGCTTCAAGCATCGAATTGGGTTGTGTGTTGATGCAGCACGGTAAGGTTATTCCTTATGCTTTGAGGCAGTTGAGGAAGCAGGAGAAGAATTACCCGACCCATGATTTAGAGTTAGCTGCAGTGATTCATGCGCTGAAGATGTGGAGGCATTACTTATATGGTGTACATATTGATATATATAGATCATAAGAGCCTTCAGTACATCTTTAAGTAGAAGGAGTTGAATTTCCGTTAGAGGCGGTGGTTAGAGCTGTTGAAAGATTATGATGTTGACATTCTGTACCATCCAGGGAAGGCAAATGTGGTAGCCGATGCCCTTAGCCATAGATCTATGGGTATTTCATCTAATTTGCAATGATAGAAATGAGAGTTAGCTTATGAGTTTCACCAATTAGCTAGCCTAGGAGTTTGGTTCGTGTGATACATGTTCCTTCTATTTCTCCAAGTAAAGCTCTTTGCATTGCAATGCCTATTGTGCTGGCTTGTCCTTTCATAAGTGGAGATATAATAAAGCATCCATAATAAAGGTATTTACTGTCTGTTCTTGATTCAACACACTTCTACTTTCTCTCAAACCATAGTTGTTACATCTCGTAGTTTCGGCTTGTTGCATGAGGAGTAGACTAACGTAAGCCTAAAGTGGACATGAATCTCCTTATAATATTAAGGAGAGTATTTGATAACTTTAAGTGCATAACATAAGGTTTTGAAGTCATATGAATCGGTGGGATTAAGTTCGTTAGGGAAAGTAGAATGTAAGCCATGTTTGGGATAATTTCGCGACAATTGAGTTACACTTTGTTTGGTAACAACTGGGGAAAAGATATAGGGTCCCATAGATGGTTAATGAAGTGTTGCACAAGTGCCAAGAAGATTCCATAAGGATTGGGAGTCAAACAAATTGCAAGGAGCAACTTATCGGAAGATGGCACTTTGACGGACCATTTGACGGACCGTCAAATGGTGGAGCACCACCGTATAATGGTCACAGTGAGCCATGTTGGGCTGGCCAATTTGACGGTGCACTTTGACGGACCATAGGAATTTTAACGGTCCATCAAAGTGGGCGCAGGATTGCCCGACGGGTTTTTAAGTCATGCTTTATATATTTCATTTCACTTAATTTGGAAATTTTATTTTCCCAAATCATATCCAAGCGCTCTCCAAAAACCCTCTCTTCAACTCCATAAACTAATCTAAGCCAAGTCCAAGAGAATTAAGAGATTCAAGTGCTAAGAAGCTTTCTAGGGCTTGTGGAACTCAAGTTTTCCTTGGGTATTGATGTTAGGGTTTTTCACTTTGGTGGAGTAAGTTGATCCAAGACTTGTTCTTGTGTGATTAAGGTAAGGTTTCACAACTTTTACCTGTGGGTAAGGCTATTTGATTGTTACACCATTTGGTTGAAGTAAGAAAAGGTGAAATGGGGTCAAGTATGAATTTAAGGATATTGTGAGCTATAGGTTAACTTAAATTGTGATTCTTGGCATTTTATGAGTATAATATTATTGTGGATGATATTAATGATGTTGAGGAAGTATTGTATGTAAGTATATATGGTGTTGTGTTGTAGCTATTGTTATGAATGATCTTGAAAAAGAGTTTCGGGGATTGAATGATGCCAAATTTGAGTAGAGTCACTTGATTATAGTATTGTTCATAATGTCATTGTTGTTGGGGGTTGTTCTGGAATTCGGTACAAGTAGATGAAATAGGGGAAATGCTGCCCAATTTTCGCTAGCTTACGAACTATACTAGTTTGAACTTAAGGGTGTCTTTGAAGCCTAACAATGGTAAGAATCCTCTTGAATGTAGATTCCTCGGGCTTCGGAGGTGAACGTTAAATTGTTAAGAAGACATAAAGGTATGTAAGGCTAACCCTTCTTTCTTAAGGCATGATCCCATTGTTGTATACCTTCACGTGAATTCCATAATGTCTTCCATGATGACTTCATTCCTAGAATCACTAAAGCTCATAGTTCGTGATATTCTCATGATACCATCGGCTCCATCCTGTGACAGATAATCTTTTAAGGAAAGATATAACAAAAATGATGATGTTGATAATACTTATGTACTCCTATGTATATATATATATATATATATGTATGGCTATTAAATAACACCGAGCCTATATGGTCGGGTATGATATCTATCGTGCGCGCACCACTACAGTTGGGTACGGATAACACTGAGCCTTGGTTAGGCCAGGTATGTATAACACTTAACCACTATGGTCGGGTATGGTACTACTATATGTGCAAGTGTATGTAAGGGAAGGTTCCCATTAGAAAAAGGGTAAATAAATACCATGAACATCGCTAGAGGTATAAATGGCTCTATCATCCCATGACTCTTCTATCTTATATTATTTTTAATGCTTCTATTATGTTATTGATTATGCCTTACATACTCAGTACATTGTTCGTACTGACGTCTTTTTTTTGTGGACGCTGCGTCATACCCGCATGTGCACAGGGAGATAGACTTGATCCCTAGGCTTCTTATTTAGAGACTGTGTAGAGGAGCTCCACTTGATTCGAAGTTGCAAGTGTTGGTACTATTATTTTGGGTATATATGGGCATGGCGGGGTCCTATCCCGTTTATATGATATTACATACTCTTCTTAGAGGCTCGTAGACAGTTGTGTATAGTCAGATGTCTCTTAGCCTTGTCGTCTCATATTTTGTATATCAATTTGTTAGCCTTGTCGGCTTGTGTGTGTGTGTGTGTGTATATATATATATATATATTGGCATAGTTGTTGATGTTGTTATGAAAGTGTCATAGCCCGATGGAAAGTGTGTTATTGATGCATAGAGTTTATGAGTAGGCTATGTGGCTCACCTAGTTATGTTTGTGAAAGCATGATGAGAGGTGCCCGGTGGGTTAGCTCCGGATGCCCGTCACGGCCCTCTGATTTAGCCATGACAAAAGTGGTATCAGAGCAGTTCCGTCCTAGGGTGTGTCTACAAGCTGTCCAGTAGAGTCTTGCTTATGGGTGTGTTGCGCGCCACACTTATAAACAGGAGGCTGCGGGCATTTTTAGGAATGAATGACCTTCTTTTTCATAGATCGTGCGATATAGCCATGATATGAGGATTTCTCCTTCCTTAACTGTGTGTTATGTATTTCAGAGATGCCTGTGAAGAGAAAAGCTACATTAGCCCAGTAGGATAAGACAGTGATGGGGAGGCGGACTGAGAGAGTACCACCGACAGTTATAGAGGAGGGCGAGTCCCAGAATGAGGTTCCATCTCAGTCCTCTCACTCATTGCCTGCTTCAGAGGAGCATAACCCAACTCCAGCACCTCCAGTTCCTCCACAAGAGGTTTCAGGCCAAGAGATGAAAGAGGCCATTCATTTGCTGACTCAGCTAGTCACTGCTCAGGCCCAGCGGCAAGGTATGGGTCATGGTGATAGGGCGGTTTGTTACACCTCAGAAAATTTTCTGTTGATGCCCAAGTGAATAGGCTAACAAAGAGCACGAAATATACGGCATTTCGATAAGTAAGAAACGACATTCGATGACCCTAATTAAGATTTCAAAGATATTCGAGAAAGGGGGAGAAAGTTGCCAATAGAAGGCAAGGCTTACGATAGATATCGAACAAGAATTACGAGTAACAAGTTAACGAGGATTTATTGATGCTTTGGAGAAGACTTATAACGTCCTTTAGATCGTTAATGAGGTGGTAAACATGTTATACCTCGCATTTCCCGTGCATGAGTATGGCATGTACCTCATCGTAGTAATGGGTTATCGGAGACATCCCAGTATGCTTTGAAAGGCACAAGCCATGGAAAGTACGTAACAACGAAGAAAACGGGTGAATTACGATCTCGTAAGTCGTAATCGGGAAAAAGTACTTTGAAACACGAGAACATGGTCATTATTAGTGTAATAAGTGATAAATACCATGTATGGATAATTTTAGAATATTTCGAGATCGAGCAAATTGAAGAAAATAAGTTCGACGAAAATTTGAGAAACGCGAGACGGGTTTTAGTCAACTTTGGAGGCGCGTAGCTCATAGTATATGTGGAGTTTTAAGGTATTTCAAAATCCTAAAATGAAGTTCGTTGAGTCTAGTTTGTAATGCAACAAACCGTTCATTGATAGGACATCAGAATAAGGAATTATAGACGTTACAAACTGAACTGTCGAAGCAGAAACAGCATTCCCGCGGTACCGCTACAGTACTGCAACAGTACGGCTGCAGTACTGCCACAGTACTGTAGCTACAGTGAAACCGACTTCAGCATTCCTTTTTAAGGGACAAAAATCTCATTTTTTTCAGCACAAAAGTTCCCAATATTTCCAGAAAAATTCAGCAACAAAAGATCATTTTTTTATCTTGTGGATAGAGAATTGAGTGAGAGGTTTGGGATGTGGAAGAAATTGCAAGAGTTGTGTATGTTGATATGGAAGTGGAGTTTGAGCCGTATGGGGCCAATTTAAACTAGCTATGGTAAATGAAGTTTAATTAGTAGTGTGGTTGTTATTATCATGGATTATATGGCGAAAAGATTAGAAAGTTAAAGTTGGAATTTTGTTGATGTGAATATGATGTTGTTTTCGTTGAATTGAAGGAATTGAAGATATGATTGTATCCATATGTTGTTGTTGGTATTTCTGTGTCAACAGGAGGGCGATTGAAAATTTGGGATAGGCGAATGTATAGGGGAAGTGCTGCCAGATTTTCGCTAGATTTTTAGATAATAAAAAAACCCTAAATGGGGATATATAAACTAAAATATAGGTTCAATAAGAAATGGGTAGAATTGTGGACTAGAAAATATAGTTACTAACGATAACCTTACTTTTATATAAATAGGCTAAAAGGGCGACGAGGCGAAAAGGATCCACGACTAAGTCACTGACAGGTATGTAGAGCCTACCTTTCTTTCTTTTGGCATGAACTTTATGAAATGAACAAATAACGTATATGTATGATTCTAAGGAAAATTCTATTCTTAGCGCCACTAGGATGGCTGATGTCTTTGATTTCCATAAGTACTCCATATGGTTTGATATGTATATACATGACGTTCAAAGATTTTAGTGGGTATATTTCCGAATGTTGTTCGAAAGAAAATCGATATGACTAAAGTCTTTGATGAATATTTTGATACTTAAATATAATCTTAAGGTCCCTATTTGATTTTGTCCAAAACATTATTCAGAAGTTTCCTAATATGAATAATACTTGAATTTCGAAATATGGCTTATGAAATGTTTTTAGAAGGTTCCGTACTTCAAAAGCTCGTAACTTTCGTAGACTAACTCGGATTTACTTGAAACGTGCTTGTGGTTTACTAATGATTTCAAGAAAACTAGTTTTGTACTAAAGGAAACATAAAGTCGATTTTCAAAACCACTCCGAAGGGAGTGCGATATTTTATTATTTAGACTTTCCAAAAACCACTCCGAAGGGGGTGCGAGATTTTCAAGCCTAAGTCACTAGATGACTTCATGACGTAGCTAAGTGTGCTATATGATATATGGCCTCAGCTCGTGCCTGAGTGAGCTATGGCCTCAGCTTACGCCTGGGTGCGCTATGGCCTCAGTTTATGTCTGAGTGTGCTATGTGACACGTGGCCTTAGTTTATGTTATGGATTTTCTTTAAAAGAGATTTCCATACATTTGCATATTTGCATTCATGCCCGAAGGGGCCATTATTGATATAGAGTTGGAAGCGGCTGCCCGAAGGGGCCATTATTGATATAGAGCCGGAAGCGGCTGCCCGAAGGGGCCATCATTAATTTTCCGGAAGCGGCACGTGTGTTGCATTGCATTATTCACTTAAAGGAGGTGTGTTAGATTACATTACTTATTTTGAAAATGTTAGTTAGATTGCAATTATTTACTTGAAGCCTGCTTGAGATTTGCGTACGTATTTACGTTTCTTCCAGCGAAGGCTGCAGGTATTGGGGTGGTTATGATTTCTTCTTTCCTAAATTATTCGATGGTTATCATTTATTCCCGCTTTACATATTCAGTACATATTCCGTACTGACCCCCTTTCTTCGGGGGCTGCGTTTTATGCCACGCAGGTACCCCCAGGTGAGTAGAAGATTTTGCTAGAAGGTATTCCAGCGGGATTGGCGAGCTCCATCTCAGTTCGGAGTATTGCCGAGTCGAGTACCTTTGTTATGGTGTTTTGTAAGTGTTAGAGACTTTGCAGACAGTGTCCTGTGGATAAGGCATCGAGAAGTGCGAATCATTTATAGACGTTAAAAGAGTATGTATTTTTAGATGATTTCAGTTGGTAAAAAGTACGTAATTGATTGAAAGTTTTTTTATAATTTGTATAAAGATAATGACCTCTATTTGGAAAAGTTTCATGTGTTTAAAAGTTTTTGAAGTGACAGGTTTTCGTAAAGCGAATGTTTAAGGGTTCGCTCGACTCTGAAGGGAGTCAGGTGCCCATCATGCCCTATCAAGATGAGGGTGTGACAAAACAAGTGCTAAGAAGGTTCCATAAGGATTTGAGATCAAACGAGTCGACGAAAACGAACTTCGGAACACTGGGATAATACGGCCAAACATACTGGCCGTTTAAATTATACGGTTCGTATGTTGGACCGTATAATCAGCCCAGAATGACACTCTTCACTGGTCAAAACATACGGCCCGTATAAAATGTACGGACCACATGTTGGTCCGTATATCCGGTCGGGGACAGATTGGCTCAGTAAATAAGGATCCAAGTTTCATTTCATTTTCATATCACACCCCTTCTCTCTAAAACATCTCTCTACATTTATTCCATAAGAATTCAAGAGGTATTAGTGATCAACAACATAAACTAAGGGCATCAAGTGTAAGAAAACCCATTAAAGATCATTCAAGTTAAGAAATCTCATTGGAGATGAACTAGGGTTTTTGCTCAAGTGAAGTATTTCCACCCAAAGCTTATTCCTACAACATCTAAGGTAAGATTTATGGCATTTTTCCATGTTGTTTAAGGTATTTGAATGTTGAAATACTTGGATTGTAGAAGGATATAGAAAAATGGGTTGTGAATGTGGAATAGTGCCATTTTGAGTAATAGCTTGAATTGAGTCATGATTCTTGATGTGTTGTGATATAAATATGTTATAAATGATGTTGAGAACATGGGATAGGCAATGTATATGAATGAACATAGTCGTGTGCTATGACAATGGATATGGGTGAGTGGAAGCGAATTGAGAAGTATAGACAATATGGATGAATAAAGATTATTGTTATTTTATTGTGAATATATTATTGATGTTTGGGAGTTGATATACGATATGGAGGAATGTCGTATAAATAAAGGAGATGCTGTCCAATTTTCTCTAGCTTTCGTCATGTATGCTAGCTGTTGATTTTTAATGATAGTATGACTTTAATGAAGGTAGAAACGCGAGCGTTGAAGGAAAACGTGCAAGTGGTAAATAGTTGGACGGAAAGGTATGTAAGGCTAACCTTTCTTTCATAAGGCATGGTTCTTTGGCCAATCATCTAAATCTTCTATAAGCCTATGATATCCTCCAAATGACTCTATCTTCAAAAGCTACTAAGCTTATGATTCTCGATATGTTACGATTTAACTAAGTTCCTCATGTGACGAATAATCCTATAAGGGTAGATGTAATGTACGACGATAATGATAACGACAACAATAGCTATGACAATAACGTTGACGATGATGATAATGATGTTAATAGTATAGATGCTTATGATCTATTATGTATATGTAACTATGTATGACTATTATGGAACCCCGAGCTTATAAGGCCAGGTAGAATATGTATATAATTATGTAACGCGCGCACACCTCTGCAGATGGTACGGATAACCCTGATGCCTTGGTAGGGCCAGGTATGTGTAACCTTGAGCCTTGGTTGGCTAAGTATGTATGAAACACCGAACCTTCGTGGTCGGGCATGTTATGCAAATGTTATGTATATGCTATGGATATGTATATGATATAGATATGGGTATGAATACGAATATGAATAAGAATATGTATATGAACATGATTATGGATACGAAATGTTAATGGGTACGGATATGAATATGGACACGGATACGGATGTATGTGCACGACCTCGCAATAGAAATGAAAGTCCCTATGACACGCAAGTAAGTGCTTATGATGACGATGCTACTATCTCCCATCTTATGCTATTTCTCATGTTGCTTATTATGTTTTCCATATGGGTATTGATCATGCTTTACATACTCAGTACATTCTTCGTACTGAAGTCCTTTTGTTTGTGGACACTGCGTCATGCCCGCAGGTGCCTAGGGAGATAGACTTGATCCATATCTACATTCTCAGGGACTGCATAGCGGGGCTCCATTTCATTCGGAGCTATAGCTTTTGGTATTGATTCTTTTGTGTACATAATTATGGGCATAGCGGGGTCCTGTCCCGCCTATATGATATGACATACTCTCCTTAGAGGCTCGTAGACATGTGTATGTGGTTAGATGTGTTCGGCTATATTTTGTATATCATTTTGTCAGCCTTGTCGTCTTATATACATTGATATGGCATAGATGCCAATGATGATATAGAGGTATTGTTGTCTGATGGGACTAGTATGATTGATGAATAGGAATGTATGATAAGGGGTGCCCGAGTGGGCTAGCACCGGCTACCCGTCACGGCCATCCAGTTGGGTCGTGACAAAAGTGGTATCAGAACAGTTCCGTCCTAGGGTGTTTCTACAAGCCGTGTCCGGTAGAGTCTTGGATATGGGTGTGTTGCGCGCCACACTTATAAACAAAAGGTTGCGGGCATTTTAGGAATGATTGGCCTTCTTTCTTCATAACATCGTGCGATAGAGCTATGATATAAGAACTTCCTTCTCATTAACCGTGTATTGTGTGTTTCAGAGACGCCTGTAAAGAGAAAGGCTACAGCAGCCCAAAAGGGCAAGACAGCAGCAGAAAAGCGGGCTGAAAGAGCACCGCCAGCAGTTTTAGAGGAAAGTGAGTCCCAGAATGCGGCTCAATCTCAGTCCTCCCAGACAGTACCTATTTCTAAGGAGCGTGAGGGAGCCTCAGCTCCAGCTCCATCACCTCCGGCTCCTCCACCGGATGCTTCAGGCCAAGATGTAAAAGAGGCCATTCATTTGCTTACTTAATTGGTTGCTGCTCAGACTCAGCGGCAAAGTACAGGGCAAGGTGATAGGGTTGTTAGTGCAAGGGCCTGTGATTTCATTAGCTTAAACCCTCCGGAATTCTTTGGATTAAAGCCGGATGAGGATCCTCAGGACTTTATTGATGGTATGTTGAGGACGCTTCGGTTGATACATGCTTCGGACACCGAATTGGTGAAGTTAGCGTCATATAGATTGAGGGATGTCTCGATCCATTGGTACACAGTTTGGATGGTTTCACGGGGAGCCAATGTACCTCCCCCGGTATGGCAAGAATTTGTTGATGCTTTCCTCCGACACTATATGCCTCCAGAAGTTCGGCGAGCTAGGGCTAATAAATCTTGAACTTGAAGCAAGGTAGCATGAGTGCTCTAGAGTATAGTCTCCGCTTCAATTCTTTGGCTAGGTATGCTTCGGCCATGGTAGCGGATATAGGTGACCGGGTACACCAATTTGTGAAAGGCCTAGGGCCACATTTGATGGATAGGTGCTTGACTGCATCCCTTCAGGACAATATGGATATTTCTCGCATTCAGGCCTATGCTCCAAATTTAGAAGAAAGTCTACAACAGCAAAGAAGCTAACATGAGCATGATAGGGGACATAGCAAGAGGTGCAGATCTTCGGGTATGATGAGTGAGTTTAGACGTGGGCACAGACAGCAGTTTTCTAGGCATCCAGGCCATTCTATGACTAGTGCGCATCCACGATTTTCAGGCCAGAGATTTGATAGATCCACATATTCCGGGCTGAGTCAGAGCTTTTCGGGATCTCAGTTCAGAGGTGATTTGGGTCAGGCGAGGCCACACGTGCCATGATGTTCCCAATGTGGTAAGTTACATTGGGGTCCATGCCGATTGGGTTCAGAGGTTTGCTATTCGTGTGGTCTACCAGGCCATATTATGCGTGATTGCCCCTCAGTTCATGGTAGAGTTAGGACCCAGCCTTCAGGGTCGGTAGCCGAATCTTCAGCATCTGTACGCCCTATGGGGCCAGGTTCACATACGCCAGTCGGCCATGGTAGAGGCAAAGGGAGAGTCCCCAGTTCTAGCGGTCCTCAACACCGTATTTATGCTTTGGCCGGACGCTAAGATATTGGGTCTTCTCCTGATGTGGTCACAGGTATATTATCGGTATTCTCTCATGATGTATATGCTTTGATTGATCCGGGCTCCACATTGTCATATCTTACTCTATATATTACAGGTCGATTTAGAGTCGAACCGGAGTAGATCAAACCTTTTGAGGTATCTACACCCGTTGGTGAATCGATAATAGCTAGCCGAGTATGTAGAAACTGTATAGTTGTGATTTGTGACCGTCGTACTATGATTGACTTGCATGAGCTAAAAATGGTAGGCTTTGATGTTATTATGGGCATGGATTAGTTGGCTTCTTGCTATGTCAACGTTGATTGTAGAATGAAAATGGTTCGCTTCCATTTTCCGGGAGAACCAGTTTTAGAATGGAAAGGAATACCGCGTCACTAAAAAGTAGGTTTATTTCCTATCTAAAGGAAAGGAAAATGGTCACGAAAGGATGTATCTATCATCTAGTTCTGGTTCAAGATGTAGAAGCTGAATCGCCAACTCTTCAGTCAGTTCCCGTGGTGAATGAATTTCCGGATGTGTTCCCAGAAGAGCTTCCAGGCTTTCCTCCCAAGCGGGAGATTGATTTTACTATTGATGTGTTGCCAGACACTAAGCCTATATCTATTCCTCCTTATAGAATGGCATCCGCTGAATTGAAAGAGTTGAAGGAGCAATTGAAAGACTTGCTTGAGAAAGGCTTTATTAGGCCTAGTTCATCCCCGTGGGGAGCACCCGTATTTTTTGTCCGAAAGAAAGATGGCTCCATGAGAATGTACATTGACTATCGGCAACTAAATAAGGTGATGATTAAGAACAAATATCCTCTTCCGAGGATTGATGACTTATTTGATCAATTACAAAGTGCCAAATGGTTTTCAAAGATCGATTTGAGGTCCGGGTATCATCAAGTGAGAGTTAGGGAGAAAGATATCCCGAAGACAGCCTTCAGAACAAGATATGGCCATTTTGAGTTCCGGGTAATGTCATTTGGGCTAACTAATGCACCGGCAGTATTTATGGATTTGCTGTACAATGTGTTCAGACCCTTCCTAAATCCGTTTGTGATTGTATTTATCGACGATATCTTGGTGTATTCTAGATCCGAGGTAGAACATGCGGATCATTTACGTGCTGTTCTTAGAGTTCTTCGAACTCGACAGTTGTTTGCAAAGTTTTCTAAATGTGAGTTTTGGTTGAACTCAGTGACATTTCTGGGGCACATTGTTGCAGCCAATGGTATTCGGGTGGATAGTCAAAAGATTAAGGCCGTGAAGACTTGGCCAAGGCCCACAACTCCTACGGAGGTTCGTAGCTTTATTAGCTTAGCAGGTTATTACATGAGATTTATCGAAGGTTTTTCTTCTATTTCTACACCACTAACAAAGTTGACCCAGAAATCAGCAAAGTTTCAATGGACATATGCTTGTGAACGTAGTTTCCAAGAGTTAAACGATAGATTGACTTTTGCCCCAGTCCTGACACTTCCAGAGGGATTGGATGGATATGTTGTTTATTGCGATGCTTCAGGCAGTGGTCTAGGCTGTGTGTTGATGCAGCATGGTAAGGTGATTGCGTATGCTTCAAGGAAATTGCGAAAACATGAGAAGAATTACCCAACCCATGATCTAGAATTGGCTGCAGTGGTTCATGCATTAAAGATATGGAGACATTATTTATATGGTGTCCATGTGGACATTTATACAGATCATAAGAGTCTTCAGTATATCTTCAAGCAGAAAGAGTTGAATTTGCGGCAACGACGATGGTTGGAATTGCTAAAGGATTATGATGTTGATATCCTATATCACCCCGGAAAGGCAAATGTTGTGGCTGATGCTATTAGTCGTAGATCGATGGGGATTTTGTGTGATGTACGACCAAAGAAAAGAGAAATGGCTTGTGAGCTCTAGCAGTTAGCTAGCCTAGGAGTTCGAGTAAGTGACTCAGGTAGCAAGGGAACTACCATTCAGAATTCATCAGTCTCGTCGCTAGTAGCGGAAGTGAAAGCGCGACAATACGAAGATTCCATGCTAATGCATTTAAGATTTCAGAAGACAGAGTTCTTCGATGCCAGGGCAGATTATGTGTTCCCGATATGGCAAGTCTACGCCACCAAATATTGAGAGAAGCTCATTGCTCCCGTTATTTTGTTCAGCCTGGAGCGACGAAAATGTACCATGATCTTAGATCTATATATTGGTGGAATGGAATGAAGAAAGATATAGCGGAATTCGTAGCTCAACGTCCCAACTGTCAACAAGTGAAAATCGAGCACCAAAAGTCGTGCGGATTTTTGCAAGCTATAGAAATTCCAACTTGGAAGTGGGAAGTAATTAATATGGACTTCATCACAGACTTACCCTTTTCTCGATGTAATTATGATTCTATATGGGTGATTGTGGATAGACTCATGAAGTCAGCTCATTTCTTACCAGTCAGAACGACATATGTGGCGGAAGATTATGCAAAGCTTTATGTTAGAGAGATAGTGCGACTCCATGGTGTCCCAACATCTATTATCTCTAATAGGGGGACTCAGTTTACAGACAATTTTTGGAAGTCTTTCCAATAGGGTTTAGGGACCCAAGTGAGCCTTAGCATGACATTTCATCTGCAGACTGATGGACAAGCTGAACGTACTATTCAGACTCTTGAAGATATGTTATGGGCATATATGATTGATTTTGGGGGTAATTGGGATGATCACTTGCCACTCATTGAATTTGCTTATAACAATAGTTATCATTCTAGCATTCAAATGGCACCGTATGAGGCTTTATATGGGCGAAAGTGTAGATCCCCAATTGGGTGGTTCGAGGCAGGAGAGAAAAAATTGATAGGGCCATACTTGGTCCAGCAAGCCATAGAGAAAGTCAAGCTCATACAAGATCGGTTATTAGCAGCCCAAAGTCGTCAAAGGTCCTATGCAGATAATCATCGAAGGGACTTAGAGTTCCAAGTGAAAGATTAGGTATTCTTGAAAGTGTCACCAATGAAGGGTGTAATGAGATTTGGCAAAAAGGGGAAGCTTAGTCCCCGGTACATTGGGCCTTATGAGATTGTGCGCAAAGTAGGCAAAGTGACCTATGGGTTAGATCTACCTCCTGATTTGGAGTCAGTTCACCCAGTTTTCCATGTCTTGATGCTTCGTAAATGTGTTGGAGATCCTACTAGGATCGTGCCAGTAAATGATGTTCAAGTGACCGAGAAGTTGACTTATGAAGAGGCAGCCATTGCCATACTAGATAGGCAAGTACGAAGGCTTAGAAACAAAGAAGTGACCTCAGTCAAGGTTTTATGGAGAAGCAATAAACGAGAAGAAATGACATGGGAAGCGGAAGAAATTATGCGATCCAAGTACCCGCATTTATTTCAGCCTTTAGAAGAAATCCAAGATGAGATATCAAGATCATAAGGTATGTATGTTTTCCTTTTATGATTTTGGGTCATGTGTGGCCAAATTCTATTGCTATTATGTTGTGGCCCTGTGAGGCATTGTTATTATGGGTTGTTGTGACAGGATGGTAGTTCCATATTATAGGGGAAACTCTGGCAAAATTTTTATAGAATCCCCGACGACTTAACATTCGAGGACGAATGTTCTTAGGGGGGGGGGGGGGGAGAATGTTACATCTCGGAAAATTTTGCCGTTGATGCCTAAGTGAATAGGCTAACAAAGAGCACGAAATATACGACATTTCGATAAGTAAGAAATGACATTAAATGACCCTAATTAAGATTTCAAAGATATTCGAGAAAGGGGGAGAAAGTTCCCAAGAGAAGGCAAGGCTTACGATAGATATCGAACAGGAATTACGAGTAACAAGTTAACGAGGATTTAGTGATGCTTTGTAGAAGAGTTATAATGTCCCTTAGATCGTTAATGAGGTGGTAAACAAGTGCTAAGAAGGTTCCATAAGGATTGGAGATCAAACGAGTCGACGAAAACGAACTTCGGAACACTGGGATTATACGGCCAAACATACTGGCCGTATAAATTATACGGTCCGTATGGTTGACTGTATAATCAGCCTAGAATGACACTCTTCACTGGTCCAAACATACGGCCCGTATAAAATGTACGGACTGTATGTTGGTCTGTATATCCGGTCGGGGACAGATTGGTTCATTAAATAAGGGTCCAAGTTTCATTTCATTTCATTTCCATATCACACCCCTTCTCTCTAAAACAACTCTCTACATTTATTCCACAAGAATTCAAGAGGTATTAGTGATCAACAACATAAACTAAGTGCATCAAGTGTAAGAAAACCCATTAAAGATCATTCAAGTCAAGAAATCTCATTGGAGATGAACTAGGGTTTTTGCTCAAGTGAAGTATTTCCACCCAAAGCTTATTCCTACAACATCTAAGGTAAGATTTATGGCAATTTGCAATGTTGTTTAAGGTATTTGAAAGTTGAAATACTTGGATTATAGAAGGATATAGAAAAATGGGTCATGAATATGGAATAGTGCCATTTTGAGTAATAGCTTGAATTGAGTCATGATTCTTGATGTGTTGTGATATAAATATGTAATAAATGATGTTGAGAACATGGGATAGGCAATGTATATTAATGAACGTAGTCGTGTGCTAAGACAATGGATATGGGTGAGTGGAAGCGAATTGAGAAGTATAGACAATGTGGATGAATAAAGATTATTGTTATGATATTGTGAATGTATTATTGATGTTTGGGAGTTGATATACGATATGGAGGAATGTCGTATAAATAAAGGAGATGCTGTCCAATTTTCTCTAGCTTTCGTCATGTATGCTAGCTGTCGATTTTTAATGATAGTATGACTTTAATGAAGGTAGAAACGCGAGCGTTGAAGGAGAACGTGCAAGTGGTAAATAGTTGGACGGAAAGGTATGTAAGGCTAACCCTTCTTTCATAAGGCATGGTTCTTTGGCCAATCAGCTAAATCTTCTATAAGCCTATGATATCCTCCAAATGACTCTATCTTCAAAAGCTACTAAGCTTATGATTCTCGATATGTTACGATTGTACTAAGTTCCTCATATGATAAATAATCCTATAAGGGTAGATGTAATGTACGACGATAATGATAATGACGATAATTGTTATGACAATAACGTTGACGATGATGATAGTGATGTTAATATTATAGATGCTTATGAGCTATTATGTATATGTAACTATGTATGACTATTGTGGAACCCCGAGCTTATAAGGCTGGGTAGAATATGTATATAATTATGTAACGCGCGCACTCCTCTGTGGATGGTATGGATAACCCTGAAGCCTTGGTAGGGCCAGGTATGTGTTACCTTAAGCCTTGGTTGGCCAAGTATGTATGAAACACCAAACCTTCGTGGTCGGGCATGCTATGTAAATGTTATGTATATGCTATGGATATGTATATGATATAGATATGGGTATGAATACGAATATGAATAAGAATATGTATATGAACATGATTATGGATACAAAATGTAAATGGGTATGGATATGAATACGGACACGGATACGGATGTATGTGCACGACCTCGCAATAGAAATGAAAATCCCTATGACACGCAAGTAAGTGCTTATGACGACGATGCTACTATCTCCAACCTCATGTTATTTCTCATGTTGCTTATTATGTTTTCCATATGTATATTGATCATGTTTTACATACTCAGTACATTCTTCGTACTGACGTCCTTTTGTTTGTGGACGTTGCGTCATGCCCGCAGGTGCCCAGGGAGACAGACTTGATCCATAGCTACATTCTCAGGGACTACATAGCAGGGCTCTATTTCATTCGGAGCTATAGCTTTTGGTATTGATTCTTTTGTGTACATAATTATGGGCACAGCGGGGTCCTGTCCCGCCTATATGATATAACATACTCTCCTTAGAGGTTCGTAGACATGTGTATGTGGTTAGATGTGTTCGTCCTATATTTTGTATATCATTTTGTCAGCCTTGTCGGCTTATGTACATTGATATGGCATAGATGCCAATGATGATATAGAGGTATTGTTGTCCAATGGGACTGGTATGATTAATGAATAGGAATGTATGATAAGGGGTGCCCGGGTAGGCTAGCACCGGGTACCCGTCGCAGCCCTTTGGTCTGGCCGTGACATGGTTAGTGCAAGATCCCGTGAATTTATTAGCTTGAACCCTCCGAAATTCTTCGAGTCAAAGCCGGATTAGGACCCTCAAAGCTTTATTGATGGAATGTTGAGGACACTTCGGTTAATGCATGCTTCCAACGTTGAATCGGTAGAGCTAGCTTCTTATAGACTACGGGATGTAGCGGTTCATTGGTATTCGTTTTGGTTTTCTTCTAGGGGATTCAATGCAACTCCCCAGTATGGCAAGAATTTGTCGATGCTTTCCTTCGACACTACTTGCCCCCAGAGGTTCGACGAGCTAGAGCCGATAAGTTCTTGAATCTTAAGCAAAACAGTATGAGTGCCTTAGAGTATAGCCTTCGCTTCAATTCTTTGGCTAGGTATGCTCTGGCCATGGTAGCGGATATAGGTGTTCGGGTGCATCGGTTTGTGAGCGTCTTAGGGCCACACTTCATGGATAAGTGCTTTACTGCGTCACTTCAGGACGATATGAACATTTCTCGCATTCAAGCCCATGCCCAGAATTTGAAGGAAAGCCAATGACAGTAAAGAAGTGAGCGGGAGCATGATAGAGGATATAACAAGAGGGATAGATCTTCGGGTCTCATTAGTGAGTTCAAAGGAGGGCAAATAAAGCACTTTTCTAGGCATTCGAGCCATCCCATGACTAGTGCGCCTCCACGGTTTACGAGCCAGAGATTTGATAGATCTACTCACTCCGGCCTGAGTTAGAGTTTTAGAGCTTCAAGTTCTCTGTACAGAGGCAACTCGGGCTAGGCAAGGCCACCCATGCCACGATGTTTCAGTGCGGGAAGTTACATTAGGGCCAGTGCCGGTTAGGCTCAGATGCTTGCTATGCATGTGTTACACCTCGGACATTTCATGTCGTTGTGCTAACACAAGCTTAAGGTGAACATGAAGTCCATATGACCTTAAGGAGGGTATTTTGTAGCTTAAAGGAGTATACTACAAGATTTTTGAAGTATTATGAATCGGAGAAACTAAACTCATCGGAGGAAGTGAAGTATAAGTTGTGTTTGGGGAAGATATAGCGATTATCGAGTTAACGATTATTTAGTAATGTCTTGAGAAGAATATATAGGACCCCTTAGATGGTTAATGAAGTGTTAAACAAGTGCTAATAAGAGGTTATAAGGATTCGAGATCAAACGAATCGACGAGAACAATTCGGAAAAAGAGGAGTTATACGACCACTTATACGATCCGTATAATGGTTACAGTGGAGGGCCATCACTGGTCACATTATATGGTCACTTATACGGACAGTGTAAGTGTCCGTATAACAGTTACAGAGAGGGTCGGTTATTGGTGAAATTATGCGGTCACTTATACGGACCGTATAAAATTATACGGACCGTATAAATTTCCATATAAATCAAGTCGGGTTAGATTTTCGTAAGTATAAATATATGACCCAAGTTCTTATTTTTCATTTCCCATCTTCTCCACACCTCTTGAGAACTCTAGAATATTCCACACACCATATCAACACAAATCCAAGAGAAATCAAAGATTAAATACCAAGAATCAAGAGAATCAAGTGCAAAGAGGCTCACTAGGGTTTGTAGAAGTCAAGAATTCCTTTGGTATTGAAATTGGGGTTTTTCTCTAGTGAAGTATCTTCATCCAAGGATCATTTCTATATGATCAAAGGTGAGTTTTACATCCATTCCATGTTATTAAAAGTATTTGAGTGGTTGAATGACTTAGATGAGAGAAGAAAATAGAATATGAGCTCAAATATGGAAATAATGATATTTTGAGTAGTAAGTTAACTTGAGTCATGATTCCTAGTATGTTATGAGTATGATCTTGTTATGAATGATACTAAGGATGATGAGGAAGTATTATATGTAAATGAATATGGTGTTGTGTTGTAATTATGGTTATGAATAACTTTGAAAATGAGTTTTGAGGATTGAACAATGTTTAACTTGAAGAAGTCTATTGATTATGATATTATGGGGGTTGCTATAGATGTTTGGGAGTTGTTTAATATATGGACAAAGTTGTCGAAACAAAGAAAATGCTACCCAATTTTCGTTAGCTCTTAGTTGCTTTAGTTTAGACTTAAGCATGTTTTAAATGATCTAATTTAGCACGAATTCTCTTGAATGTAGAATTGTGAGCTTGGAAGGAGAACGTTTAGTCGTTAAGAAGACGAAAAGGTATGTTAAGTTTAGTCCCTTTCTTTCAATGGCATGACTTTTATATTATGATTTCCTCTCTATACTTCCACGACCTTCTTACATCCCAAAAGATGAAAGTTAAGGATTCTTAAGAGCTTCTTATGAGAAAGAGATAAGATGTGTTCTATGATAATGATGATGATCATGATTTTATTTCTAGAGATTCCAAAGCTTATGAATTGATGCTATTATGAGCTTAATCTTATTTCATAATCTCCTTGATGTTATTCATTGTTGGCCATCTCACCTCATGATACTAGTTCCTTCAAGGTGAGACCTAGCAATGACGTCGATCCATAATATAATCGGAGGTTACAGACCTTAGGTCACTCCGATAGAGTTAACAGTTTTTACTTGAGCTCTCATACATGCTTTATGTTATGTATATGTGCCTTTACACCGTGCCTAGTTATCCAGGCAGACAACACTACAATGGGCGTAGTGGGCAGTTATGATGATACTTACACCATACCTAGTTAGCCGGGCAGACACCACTAGTGGGCGGCATGAGATGGTTACCCCGAACGCGGGCTAGTGATGATCACACCCTACCTATATGGTCGGGCAGTTTATTTATGTATATATATATGATATGATATTATTTTAATATAAAATTTAGCATGCATGACTCCGCCTTAAGAGGCAATCAGTTACTGGTTATCTCTTCATCTTATGCTCTTTTATTTCTTTATTATGTTGGTATACATACCTTACATACTCAGTACATTGTTCGTACTAACGTCCTTTCTTTTATGGACGCTGCGTTCACGCCCGCCAGTAGACAGGGAGACGGCGCAGGTGCTTAGGAGCTTTATCAGCAGATATATAGGAGCACTCCACTGCTCCAGAGTTGTCGCATATTGGTATATTATTTTGTGCATATATTTGGGGCATGGCGAGGTCCTGTCCCGTCCTCATGATTTCAGTACTCCAGTTAGAGGCTCGTAGATATATATGTGTGGGTAGTAGATGTCTCACGCTTTTCTTAGTGTATATCATGTATATCATTTTGTAGCTTCTTGGCCTTGTACATATATGTATATTTGGAGGAGTAATTGAAGATCGTTCATAGTAAGTTTTGCTTGAGAATTGTGTTGGTCTAAGTTGAGTATGAAGATGAGCATGATGAGTGGTGCTCGGTAGGTTAGCTCTGGGTACCCGTCATGGCCCTCTAGCTGGGTCGTGACAAAAGTGGTATCAGAGCAGTTCCGTCCTAGGGTGTGTCTACGAGCCGTGTTCAGTAGAGTCTTATTTATGGGTGTGAAGCGCGCCACACTGATAATCAAGAGGTTGCGGGGCATTTAGGAATAATGACTGTCCTTCTTCTTCATAGATCGTACGATAGAGCTATATTATAAGATTTTTCTTTTCCCTTATTGTGCGTTATGATTTCAGCAATGCCAATGAAGAGGAAAGTAACAGCCGCCCAGAAGGGCAAGACTGCGACAGGAAGTCGGATTGAACAGGAGCCACCGGTAAATATAGAAGAGGGTGAGTCCCATAATGAGGCCCCATCTCGTACTTCTCACACTCCGCCTATCTTAGCGGAGCATGAAGGGGTCTCCACTCCAGCTCCAGTGCCTCCAGTTCCTCCACCGGATGCTTCGAGCCAGCAGATGACCGAGGCTATTCAAATATTGACCTAGCTAGTTGTTGCTCAGGCTCAGCGGCAGAGTGCGGGTCCAAGTGATAGAGCGGCTAGTGCGAGAGCCCGTAATTTTATGAGTTTGAATCCTCTGAAATTTTTTGGGTCAAAGCTGGATGAAGACCCACAAGGCTTTATAGATGAGATGCTGAGGACGCTGAGAATAATACATGCTTCTGATATTGAGTCAGTGGAGTTAGCGTCCTATAGATTACGGGCTGTAGCCGTCGTTTAGTATAATAATTGGATATCTTCAAGAAAGGAAAATGCACCTCCCCCGGTATGGCAGGAATTAGTAGATATTTTCATCCACCATTATTTGCTACCTGAGGTCCATCCGGCCTGAGCTAATAGGTTCTTGCATTTAAGGCAAGAAAATATGAGTGCTCGAGAGTATAGTCTTCGCTCCAATTCATTGGATAGATATGCTCCGGCTATGGTAGCCGATATGGGAGATCAGGTGCATCGGTTTATGAGTGGCTTAGGGCCACATTTGATTAAAGATTGCTTGATAGCTTCATTCTTTGAAGGGATGGATACCTCTCGTATTCAAGCTCACACTTAGAATTTAGAAGAGCAGCAGCAGCCGCACAAGGGTGAGCGTGATATTGATAGAGGGCATAGTAAGAGAGCCAGATCTGCTGGTGCTAGTAGTGAGTATAGAGGGGGCCAGAGGCAACAGTATTCCAGATATTCAGGCCAGTGTACGGCTAGTGCACCTCCTCGATTTACGGGTAGGATATTTGACCGCCCCATTTATTCTAGACCGGGTCAGAGCTTGAGAGTTTTAGGTTTCCAGTTTGGAGGTGATCCTAGTCAAAGAAAACTACCGGTACCACGATGCAACCAGTGTGGCAGATTACATGCAGGTCAGTGTCACCGAGGCTCAGATGCTTGTTATGCATATGGCCAGACTAGGCATATGATATGTGATTGTCCCTCGATGAGTGGTAGAGTTGGGGCCCAGCCCACAGGTTCAGTAGCTAGTTCTTCTTCGTCCGTGCGCCCTCTAGGGCAGACTCCCTAAATTTCAGCAGGCCGTGGCATGGCCAGAGGGGGAGCATCCAGTTCGAGTGGCCCCCAGCCCCATATATATGCATTAGCCGGACGACAAGATCTTGAGTCCTCCCCTGACGTTGTCACAGGTATATTATCCAAATTCTCCTATGATGTTTATGCCCTGATCGATCCAGATTCTACCTTGTCGTATATCACTCCTTATGTTGCTGGTCGTATTTGGGTGAAACCCGAACCCATCAAACCTTTTGAGGTGTCTACTCCTATTGGTGACTTGGTAATAGCTAGACAAGTATATAGAAATTGTGTGATTATGGTATGTGATCGTCGGACTATAGCTAATTTGATTGAGCTGGAAATGTTAGATTTTGATGTTATTATGGGCATGGATTGGTTGGCTTCTTGTTATGCTAATGTGGACTGTAGAACAAAAATGGTTCGATTCCAATTTTCGAGAGAACCAGTGCTCAAATGGGAAGGTAATACATCATCCCCTAGGTAGGTTTATTTCCTATCTCAAAGCGAGGAATATGATTGCAAAAGGCTATATTTACCATTTATTCTGGGTTCATGACACCGAAGCAAAGCCGTTGACTCTTCAATCCGTCCCGGTAGTAAATGCGTTTTCGGATGTATTTTCAGACGAACTTCCAGGTCTTCCACCAGAACAGGAGATTGATTTTACTATTGATGTGCTACCGGACACCGAACCCATATCGATTACAGAATGGCTCCTGCAGAATTGAAAGAGCTAAAGGCACAACTGAAGGATTTGCTCGAGAAAGGATTTATTAGACCCAGTTCATCACCATGGGGAGCACCTGTCTTGTTCGTGAGAAAGAAAGATGGTTCCTTGTGAATGTGCATTGACTATAGGCAATTAAACAAGGTGACAATAAAGAATAAGTATCCGCTTCCAAGAATTGATGATTTGTTTTATCAATTACAAGGTGCTAAGTGGTTTTCCAAGATAGACCTGAGGTCAGGATATCACCAGGTGAGAGTTAGAGAAGAAGATATCCCGAAAACGGCTTTCAGAACGAGATATGGTCATTATTAATTTCAGGTAATGTCATTTGGGTTGACTAACGCCCTGGCAGTACTTATGAATTTGATGAATAATGTATTCAGGCCTTTCCTAGATCTATTTGTGATCGTGTTCATCGATGACATCCTGGTGTTCTCTCGATCAGAAGCAAAACATGAAGATCATTTACGTACTGTTCTTGGAATTCTTCGGACTTGAGAATTATATACCAAGTTTTCAAAATGCGAGTTCTGGTTGAATTCTGTAACTTTTCTGGGCCATATTATCTCAGTTGATCGCATCCAAGTGGATACTCAGAAAATTGATACTATGAAGACTTGGCCAAGGCCTACAACACCTACAGAGGTCTGTAGCTTTCTGGATTAGCAGGCTATTATAGAAGATTTGTGGAAGGATTTTCTTCTATTTCAGCACCATTGACGAAGCTAACTCAGAAATCAGCAAAATTTCAATGGACTGATGCTTATGAGCCCCAGTCGTCACACTTCCAGAAGGATCGGAAGGCTATGTTGTGTATTGTGATGCCTCCGTGTTAGGTTGGGTTATGTATTGATGCAGCACGGTAATGTTATTGCCTATGCTTCCAGGCAGTTACGGAAACATAAGAAGAATTATCCGACCCTTGATCTTGAATTAGCTTCGGTTATTCATACACTAAAGATATGGAGATATTATTTGTGTTCATGTTGATATTTATACAGATCACAAGACTCTCCAGTATATATTCAAGCAGAAGGAGCTAAATGGTTTAAGCTATTGAAAGACTATGATGTGAGTATTTTATATAATCCCGAAAAGGCAAATGTGGTGGCCGATGCTCTCAGCCATAAATCTATGGGTAGTCTACGTGATGTTCAGCCGGAGAAGAAAGAATTAGTCCATGAGCTCCACCAGCTAGCTAGCCTAGGAGTTCGCTTAATGGACTCTGGCAATGTAAGAGTTACTATTCATAACCCAAATGTCTCATCCTTAGACATGAAAGTGAAAAAGCACCAATATGAAGATCCCAAGTTGATTCACTACAAAGACGCACTTCCCCAAAAGGAAAAGTTACCATTTAAAATTTCTGCAGATGGGATCCTTAGGTATCGAGGCAGGATATGTGTCCCGGATGTTACAGGACTACACCGTCAGATTCTGGAAGAAGCCCATTACTCTCGCTATTCCGTTCATCCAGGAGCGACAAAGATGTATCATGATCTCATGTCAATGTATTAGTGGGACGGCATGAAAAGGGATATAGCAGGATTTGTAGCTCAGTGTCCAAATTGCCAACAAGTGAAAATCGAACATCAAAAGCCAGGAGGATTGATGCAGGCTATGAAAATTCCAACGTGGAAATGGGAAGTGATCAAAATGGATTTTATTGTAGGTTTGCCCCATTCTCGGCGTAAGTATGACTCCATATGGGTACTCGTGAACAGACTTACAAAATCAGCTCATTTTCTTCCAGTTAGAACCACATACTCAGTAGAAGATTATGCAAAGTTGTACCTTAGAGAGATAGTGCGACTTCATGCTGTTCCAATATCCATTATCACAAATAGAGGGGCACAATTTACTGATAATTTCTGGAAATCCTTTCAAGAAGGTTTGGGAACTCAAGTGAGACTCAGCACAACATTTCATCCACAGACTGATGGACAAGCTGAACGCACTATTCAGACCTTAGAAGATATGTTGCGAGCATGTGTATTAGACTTCGGAGGTAATTGGGATGATCATTTGTCACTTATTGAATTCGCATACAACAACAGTTATCACTCCAGTATCCAAATGGCCCCGTACAAAGCTCTATACGGAAGGAAGTGTAGATACCCAATTTAATGGTTTGAAGTAGGAGAGACACAACTAATAGGTCCAGAATTGATTCAACAAGCGATAGAGGAGATCAAGCGAATCTGAGACCGGTTGGTGATAGCCCAGAGTAGTCAGAAATCTTATGCGGACAATTGTCGACGAGACTTGGAATTCCAAGTTAATGATTCGGTATTCCTGAAAGTGTCGCCAACGAAAGGTGTAACGAGATTTGGCAAAAAGGTCAAGCTTAGTCCTCGATATATTCGACCCTATAAGATTGTGCGCAAGGTGGGCCAAGTGGCTTATGAATTAGATCTACCTTCAGAATTGGAGTCAGTCCATCCAGTTTTTCATGTGTCAATGCTCCGCAAGTGTGTTGGAGATCCTTCCAGAATTGTGCCTGTAGATGATGTTCAAGTTACCGAGAAATTGGCATATGAAGAAATACCCATTGCTATACTAGATAGGCAAGTATGGAAACTCAAAACCAAAGATGTAACCTCAGTTAAGGTCGTGTGGAGAAACAATAATAGAGACAAGATGACTTGGGAAATAGAAGAAGATATGAAGTTCAGATATCCGCATTTTTTTCCACACCCAGATGAGGCTCAGGACGAGACGCCATTGTCCTCAGGTATGTAATGTTTCTTTTGAAGCTTCCTTGGTCGTGAGTGGCCATACTTTCTGTTGTTATTGTTGTAGCCTTACGAGGAAATGTTATTTTGGGATGTTGTGATAGGATGGCAGTGCCATATTACAGGGGAAACTCTGGCGAAATTTTCGCAGAATCCCCGAGAACTTAACATTCGAGGACGAATGTTCTTAAGGGGGGGGGGGGGGGGGGAGAATGTTACACCTCGGACATTTCATGTCATTGTGCTAACACAAGCTTAAGGTGGACATGAAGTCCATATGACCTTAAGGAGCGTACTTGGTATCTTAAAGGAGTATACTACAAGATTTTTGAAGTATTACGAATCAGAGAAACTAAGCTCGTCGGAGGAAGTGAAGTATAAGTTGCGTTTGGGGAAGATATAAAAATTATCGAGTTAACGATAATTTAGTAGTGCCTTGAGGAGAAGCTATAGGACTCCTTATATGGTTAGTGAAGTGTTAAACAAGTGCTAAGAAGATGTTATAAGGATTTGAGATCAAATGAATCGACAAGAACAATTCGGAAAAAGAGGAGTTATACGACCACTTATACGGTCCGTATAAGGGTCTGTATAACGGTTACGGTGGAGGGTCATCACTAGTGACATTATATGGTAAATTATACGGACCGTATAAGTGTCCGTATAACAGTTATAGAGAGGGTCGGTTATTGGTGAAATTATGCGGTCACTTATACGGACCATATAAAATTATACGGACCGTATAAGTTTCCATATAAATCAAGTCGGGTCAGATTTTCATAAGTATAAATATATGACCCAAGTTCTTATTTTTCATTTCCTATCTTCTCCACACCTCTTGAGAACTCTAGTATATTCCACACACCATATCAACACAAATCCAAGAGAAATCAAAGATTAAATACCAAGAATCAAGAGAATCAAGTGCAAAGAGGCTCACTAGGGTTTGTAGAAGTCAAGAATTCCTTTGGTATTGAAATTGGGGTGTTTCTCTAGTGAAGTATCTTCATCCAAGGATCATTTCTATATGATCAAAGGTGAGTTTTACATCCATTCCATGTTATTAAAAGTATTTGAGTGGTTGAATGACTTAGATGAGAGACGAAAATAGAATATGAGCTCAAATATGCAAATAATGATATTTTGAGTAGTAAGTTAACTTGAGTCATGATTTCTAGTATGTTATGAGTATGATCTTGTTATGAATGATACTAAGGATGTTGAGGAAGTGTTATATGTAAATGAATATGGTGTTGTGTTGTAATTATAGTTATGAATAACTTTGAAAATGAGTTTTGAGGATTGAACAATGTTTAACTTGAAGAAGTCTGTTGATTATGATATTATGGGGGTTGCTATAGATGTTTGGGAGTTGTTTAGTATATGGACAAAGTTGTCGAAACAAAGAAAATGCTGCCCAATTTTCGTTAGCTCTTAGTTGCTTTAGTTTAGACTTAAGCATGTTTTAAATGATCTAATTTAGCACGAATTCTCTTGAATGTAGAATTGTGAGCTTGGAAGGAGAACCTTTAGTCGTTAAGAAGACGAAAAGGTATGTTAAGGTTAGTCCCTTTCTTTCAAAGGCATGACTTCTATATTATGATTTCCTCTCTATACTTCCACGACCTTCTTACATCCCAAAAGATGAAAGTTAAGGATTCTTAAGAGCTTCTTATAAGAAAGAGATAAGATGTGTTCTATGATAATGATGATGATCATGATTTTATTTCTAGAGATTCCAAATCTTATGAATTGATGCTATTATGAGCTTAATGATCTTATTTCATAATCTCCTCGATATTATTCATTGTTGGCCATCTCACCTCATGATACTAGTTCCTTCAAGGTAAGACTTAGCGATGACGTTGATCCATAATATAATCGGAGGTTACCTGTCACGACACAACCCCGTGGGCCGCGACTGGTACCCTAACTGGGTACCCGTACATACCTACCTGATCGAATTTCGTATCATACAGATTTTTTTTTTTAAAACAGCTGTTACAGAAGTAGGCCGATACAGATACGGCACGCGCGCAAACATATATATGTATATACCTGAACATGCAGACATTTACAGATAAGCCGATAAGGCTAACATACAGACGAAACCCGTAACCCACACATCTATCTACAGGCCTCTACAGACATACAGAATCATATGACGGGACAGGGCCCCGCCGTACCCCAAAATACCATACATACAGAGTCTACAGATAACAGAAGATATATACCAAAAGTATTTGCTCCGGATCGAAGGAGCTCTTCAGAATAGCAGAATCCGAGCCCTAGACTGGCGGCGTATCACCAAGTGTGCCTGTACCTGCGGGCATGTAACGCAGCCCCCGAAGAACCGGGGGTCAGTACGAAAAATGTACCGAGTATGTAAAGCAGAAATATATCAAACATAATCATGATCTGGACCGAAAGCACAGAAATATAATAGATAGGCTCATAAGCCGGACGGACAGAGTCATAGTCCCGACAAACGGACAGGATCATAGTCCAGACAGACAGAATCAGAGTCCATGCGGACATACAGAATCGGGATCCATACGGACATACGGAATAGAAACCCGTCGATCAGATAATCCAGACGGACAGATGGAATCGTAACCCGTCGGGCAGATAATCCGGACGGACAGACAAAATCATAACCAGTCGGACAGATAATCCGGACGGACAGACAGAATCATAATTTATACAAACAGACAAAACCACACATAGGGTACAAGAACGTGGTGACCACTCCTGCCGTTGGCACCACAACACGTCAGATATCAGAAATTCTTCTCCGATCTCCGTCACTCATCATAACATAACCACGGTACCCGGGGGCGGACAGATAACACAGCACCCCGATCCCGGACACATCATACTTCGTAATATATCCTCGGTAACCGGGGACGGACATATAACACAGTACCCCGGAACCGGACACGTCATACTTCGGAATTCACTTATGGGGCTCGGCGGCCCACCGCACGAAACACGTACCGGCCCGGGATCCGGTGAAAGGAATCATAGCATGTGCACGAACTGATTAATGAGGAACCACATACATACAGACTCAACAGAACAGAAGTAGGCCAACTGGTCGATCGAAACAAGTATTCGGATAGTTTTCAAGGTACGTGCCTACACGTCACTTGGGGCGGCACGACAGATTATAACCAGAACCAGATTTCCAAATGTCAAAAATTATTTTGTAAGGTTTGTATAAAAACAGTCGTATCGTGATCAGAATAGTAGTCCAGGTGTTTTCTAAGAAAATCGGGCAAAACTAAAGTAATTAAGATCATATAGAAGGTATCGGGCCTTGTGGGCCCGCTGCGGATAAACTCTAGGCGACATAGGTAAATTACCGATAGTAGACCTTATAAGGTCATCCAAAATCATCTGGAAGTGTTCCGACTCCGTTTAGGGAAGTTTTGTACAAAAATTCACTTTAAAGGCAATTTGTAAGAAAATAGCTTCAATTGGATTGAAGGAATTGGAGCGGTTTTCCGTCTCGAATTCCGGGGGACGGAGTCGTACTTAAGGCTCGCGGCCGAGCCTATCACATCCGGAACATGCCTAGGAACAAAGGGAAATGCTTCACATACCTCGATGGCGCCTTATGCTCGCTTGGCGTCAATCCAAATTTCGTCCAAAATCTGGAAATGGTCAAGTTTACCATTTGTTAGTTTCAAACTTTCAATATTCCAACTTAACACATACTTGCCTACCGAAATTTCGGCAGCATTTCCTCTGTATATACGACATCCCCGAGACTTAGCTCGGCTCAATTCATCAACACAACAACCCAGGAATGACATAAAAACATCAATAGACATTAAAACATGCACTATGGCATCATTAGCCATCTTTCGTCATAACGAAACATCTTTCGTTTCAAACTTACATTTCCAAACCAAACTTATTATTTTCATATTCATTATCCATCAAAATCATTATCACATACATCGGAGGCATCCATACCATTTTCACACGATATACATAAGATATGCAAACATTCAAACTTTCCATTAAGCTACTACTTATCCAATCTTCCCAACCTTCAACATACAAGTTCATAAACACATTTTCATATTCCAAGTTCATTATCCTTAATCATAATTTCAAGAAACCATGCTAAAACAACATACTTTCCGACAACAACTTTACCAACAAATACTTCGTGTTAGCTTAACCATTATCCTCCCATCTACTTCACAAATCCTTAACAACACAATTAACATGCTAACAAGATTTGGTTCTCCCTCCAACATCACATAACCACACGGCCACCTACAATATTTTCCAATTTTCACTAATTCATTCCACTTTCATTTCTATTACAATTTCCATCATACTACAACTAAATTACAACATGAATTCAAATCATCCAAATCATGCAATATACATATATATATAAGGCCAACACACACTTAGTTCCAACACACAAAATTTCCATGTTTTTCATTCATTCACACATACTACATCATACATATACCATTTATAACATAACAAGAGCATGAAATCCTCACCTTTCTTCAAGTTCTTCACTTGGAGGATAAAATTGTTTTCTTGCCACAATACTTATATCAACTTGTAGAGGACTTTGCACTTGGTAATAATTTCACAAGAGATGAACTTTTAAACCAAGGAATTGGCTCCAAAAAATTTTTCTTTTATTTCTTTCTTTTTCTCTCTCAAACCCGAAATGCTCTTCTTTCTTTTCCTTTCAATTCCTTTTCTTGAAGCTTCTTTGGATAATGATGCATTTTCTTATATAATAAAATCCATGTGATAATTATCACATGGTAATTTAATAAATCCCATGGGCCAAGGCCTTACATGGCCGGTTGGGCTCCCACTTGGGCCTTAGTTTTCTTATATTTTTTTTTTGAGCCCACTTGGCTAATTTTGTGATTTATGGGACAAGTTTCCAAAATTCCAATTTTGCCCTTGGCCTCCTTTCGTAATTCCATTCCATTGAATTCATAACCTACACATTCATACCAAGTAGTGTCCAATTGTGGCCTCATTCATTACAAGTCAATTTATCTTGAATTGTTTTTTTTGAATAAGCGAAAATGTCGGATGTAACATCCTCCCCTCCTTTAAAACATTCGTCCTCGAATGTTAAATTGACCTTATGGGGCATCATACTACTTCGGGAGGGTTCTCTTTATAATTGTCCTTCGTGGACTTTCCGACATAGCTTCTTTACCAACATAATGGGGTAATTCTTCATATCTCTGATTCAAATGCCTTCATAATATATTTTCTCATACCCCACATAATTATCGGATCATAAACTATATTCTCGTAGCAGACGAATGCTTTTCAGACATTATAATTAACATCACCTCTTGTTACACTTCTGAGTTCCTTCCCACACTATCGTAATCCAACTTCATACCAAACAGATTCGGAACTAGGACCGGACGCGTAGAAGCATATCGGACAGATTCGTAATCGGAGGCAGACGTACTAAACTATGGCGGACGGATTCATAGTCAAAATCAGAGGTACAGAAGTATGTCGGACAAATCTGAGATCGGAGTCAGACGTACAGAGAGGCATCAGACAGATTCGAAATCAGAATCAGACGTACAGAGGCATATCAGACAGATTCATATCCAGAGTCAGACATACAGAGGCGTGTCAGACAGATTCGCAATCAGAGTTAATCATACAGAGGTATGTCAAACAGAAATGTATTCAGAATCAGACGGACAGAGGTATGACAAACGAAATTTTGATCAGAATCGGACCACTCTTGTTGAGGCTCCTGTGGTTTATGAAAATTTCCTCTATCGATATCTCATCATTAATCCCGACGATTATACCTCAGGTTTTTTTTTTTTTTTTTTTTTTTTGCATCCTTCCCAGGGGGGGTCACCCATCCCAGAATTACTCTAGCCTTAGCACACTTAACCTCAAAATTTTCATGCGTTTTGATACGTTACGGCTAGTATAATTTCGTCGACCGCCCCGCACGACCTTTGTCACGTGATTTAGGGCAAATCGGGATCTTGGTACATTTTCGGAAAATTCTCGTAGTGGGTCCCACCCCGGGCTAAACCGTACAATTATCATATCGCCCTTCCGAACTCTCGGTGTCTATCGAGTTAGACATTACCTTACCCCTACTAGTACCCAGAAGAAGGAAATCATATGACGTAATGAGATACAGACTTGTTCATACACACATCCCTCAAAAAGAGATTAGTAGCATACCCGGGTGTGCACTGGAAGACGCTCCTGGGTCCTGCCGGCCGGTCAAAGCAAATACGCGGTTCGAAGGACCGCTGTAACCCGAAACTGCACCGCGACCCCTGCCACGACTCGCTGGCGCTGGTGCTGGTGCTGGTGCTGGGGCCCCTCGCCCCGTGGGGCGTATGGCTGCCAAAGGAGGGGATGAGCCAGCAACTGACCCGGTAAGCTGGGTTGAACCACCTGGACCACCCCTATATGGACACTCTCTCATCGTATGGCCTTGTTGGCCACAAGAATAGCAGGCACCAGTGGCACGATAACACTCGCCGGGGTGGCGCCTCCTGCAATGAGGACATCGAGGTAGGGATGGCCCCATCTGACTGAAATTCCCATCTACTCGCGAACTCGAAGCCAGGGAGTTTTGTCCCGAAAACTGTGGGGGCGTACTGTATGCTGGCTGGGACGGATACCTGTTACCCTGCCACTGAACAAACTCACCTTGGAATCCCCCTGAATATCCGGTCGATCTGGCTTTCTTAAGCCGGCCCGTATCGGGACCCCTATCAGGCCGACGCTCCCTACGCCGGTCCTCCATGCCCTGGGCATATGCCTGTACTCGGGCAACATGCATTCCTGGCTGGGAAGCCATCGCCAGGCAACCATCAATCAAATAGGGGTCTAGCCCCATCACATACCGGTGCACCCTGTCGGCCATCTCTGCTACTATAGCGGGTGCATACCTAGCCAATGAGTCGAACTCGAGGCTATACTCTCGAACACTCCTACCGTTCTGCTTTAGATGCAAGAATCGATCAACCCTGGCTCTCCGTACCTCTGGAGGCAGAAAATGCTCAAGGAAGGCCTTAGTAAACTCGGCCCATACTGCTGGGGGAGCTCCGTCACCCCTGGAGAGCTGCCAAGACTCATACCAGTTCGCCGCTACCTCGGATAACCGATACGAAGACAACTCAACGGACTCAGTCGGCGAAGCCTTAATCAACCGTATCGTGCTCTCCATCATTCTAATAAACTCCTGGGGGTCCTCCTCAGGTTTTGTTCCGGAGAATTCTGGAGGATTACATGTCAAGAACTCACGAGCCCTGGAGCTTTCATATCTGTCCGCACGACCACCCCCAAATCCATGTCTACAAACCTGCTCCCGCCATCAGCGTGGTCAACAACTGGACCGCATCTCGCATAGCCCTACCCTCCGCCCCTGCCTGTGGAGCTGGAGGCTCGGGCACTGGAACCTCGGGAGCTCGCGGTGGAGCCGTCTCCTGATCAGCAGCTTCTGCTGCTCCGATATCCTCCGGCAAGGGGGGTGTAACAGATCCAGATGATGGGGGCACATCCCCAAGTGCAGGCTGCACACTGGCCCTGGTAACCCTCGGGGCCCGGCTGGTCTCTCCTGCCTCAATCCTCGCTTTGCCCTTCTGGGCAGCTGTTGCCTTCTTCGGAGGCATCACTGAAACATAGCAGATCGTTAGGAGAGGATCATCCTACTAATACAGTTCTATCGCACGATCTAAGAATCCAAAGAAGGGTAACATCCTAAATGCCCTGTAGCTTCCTGTTTATAGATGTGGTGCACAACACATTGATAAACAAGACTCTACTAGACACGGCCTGTAGACATTCCGAGGACTAACCGCTCTGATACCACTTCTGTCACGACCCAACCCCGTGGGCCGCGACTGGTACCCTAACTGGGTACCCGTACATACCTACCTGACCGAATTTCGTATCATACAGATTTTTTTTTTTTAAACAGCTGTTACAGAAGTAGGCCGATACAGATACGGCACGCAAACATATATATGTATATACCTGAACATGCAGACATTTACAGATAAGCTGATAAGGCTAACATACAGACGAAACCCGTAACCCACACATCTATCTACAGGCCTCTACAGACATACAGAATCATATGACGGGACAGGGCCCCGCCGTACCCCAAAATACCATACATACAGAGTCTACAGATAACAGAAGATATATACCAAAAGTATTTGCTCCGGATCGAAGGAGCTCTTCCGAATAGCAGAATCCGAGCCCTAGACTAGCGGCGTATCACCAAGTGCGCCTGTACCTGCAGGCATGTAACGCAGCCCCCGAAGAATCGGGGGTCAGTACGAAAAATGTACCGAGTATGTAAAGCAGAAATATATCAAACATAATCATGATCTGGACCGGAAGCACAGAAATATAATAGATAGGCTCATAAGCCAGACGGACAGAGTCATAGTCCCGACAAACGGACAGGATCATAGTCCAGACAGACAGAATCAGAGTCCATGCAGACATACAGAATCGGGATCCATACGGACATACGAAATAGAAACCCGTCGGTCAGATAATCCAGACGGACAAATGGAATCGTAACCCGTCGGGCAGATAATCCGGACGGACAGACAGAATCATAACCAGTCGGACAGATAATCCGGACGGACAGACAGAATCATAAGTCATACAGACAGACAAAACCACACATAGGGTACAAGAACGTGGTGACCACTCCTGCCGTTGGCACCACAACACGTCAGATATCAGAAATTCTTCTCCGATCTCCGTCACTCATCATAACATAACCACGGTACCCGGGGGCGGACAGATAACACAGCACCCCGAGCCCGGACACATCATACTTCGTAATATATCCTCGGTAACCGGGGACGGACATATAACACAGTACCCCGGAACCGGACACGTCATACTTCGGAATTCACATATGGGGCTCGGCGGCCCACCGCACGAAACACGTACCGGCCCGGGATCCGGTGAAAGGAATCATAGCATGTGCACGAACTGATTAATGAGGAACCACATACATACAGACTCAACAGAACAGAAGTAGGCCAACTGGCCGATCGAACCAAGTATTCGGATAGTTTTCAAGGTACGTGCCTACACGTCACTTGGGGCGGCACGACAGATTATAACCAGAACCAGATTTCCAAATGTCAAAAATTATTTTGTAAGGTTTGTATAAAAAACAGTCGTATCGTGATCAGAATAGTAGTCCAGGTGTTTTCTGAGAAAATCGGGCAAAACTAAAGTAATTAAGATCATATAGAAGGTATCGGGCCTTGTGGGCCCGCTGCGGATAAACTCTAGGCGACATAGGTAAATTACCGATAGTAGACCTTATAAGGTCATCCAAAATCATCTGGAAGTGTTCCGACTCCGTTTAGGGAAGTTTTGTACAAAAATTCACTTTAAAGGCAATTTGTAAGAAAATAGCTTCAATTGGATTGAAGGAATTGGAGCGGTTTTCCGTCTCGAATTCCGGGGGACGGAGTCGTACTTAAGGCTCGCGGCCGAGCCTATCACATCCGGAACATGCCTAGGAACAAAGGGAAATGCTTCACATACCTCGATGGCGCCTTATGCTCGCTTGGCGTCAATCCAAATTTCGTCCAAAATCTGGAAATGGTCAAGTTTACCATTTGTTAGTTTCAAACTTTCAATATTCCAACTTAACACATACTTGCCTACCGAAATTTCGGCAGCATTTCCTCTGTATATACGACATCCCCGAGACTTAGCTCGGCTCAATTCATCAACACAACAACCCAGGAATGACATAAAAACATCAATAGACATTAAAACATGCACTATGGCATCATTAGCCATCTTTCGTCATAACGAAACATCTTTCGTTTCAAACTTACATTTCCAAACCAAACTTATTATTTTCATATTCATTATCCATCAAAATCATTATCACATACATCGGAGGCATCCATACCATTTTCACACGATATACATAAGATATGCAAACATTCAAACTTTCCATTAAGCTACTACTTATCCAATCTTCCCAACCTTCAACATACAAGTTCATAAACACATTTTCATATTCCAAGTTCATTATCCTTAATCATAATTTCAAGAAACCATGCTAAAACAACATACTTTCCGACAACAACTTTACCAACAAATACTTCGTGTTAGCTTAACCATTATCCTCCCATCTACTTCACAAATCCTTAACAACACAATTAACATGCTAACAAGATTTGGTTCTCCCTCCAACATCACATAACCACACGGCCACCTACAATATTTTCCAATTTTCACTAATTCATTCCACTTTCATTTCTATTACAATTTCCATCATACTACAACTAAATTACAACATGAATTCAAATCATCCAAATCATGCAATATACATATATATATAAGGCCAACACACACTTAGTTCCAACACACAAAATTTCCATGTTTTTCATTCATTCACACATACTACATCATACATATACCATTTATAACATAACAAGAGCATGAAATCCTCACCTTTCTTCAAGTTCTTCACTTGGAGGATAAAATTGTTTTCTTGCCACAATACTTATATCAACTTGTAGAGGACTTTGCACTTGGTAATAATTTCACAAGAGGTGAACTTTTAAACTAAGGAATTGGCTCCAAAAAGTTTTTCTTTCTTTTCTTTCTTTTTCTCTCTCAAACCCGAAATGCTCTTCTTTCTTGAAGCTTCTTTGGATAATGATGCATTTTCTTATATAATAAAATCCATGTGATAATTATCACATGGTAATTTAATAAATCCCATGGGCCAAGGCCTTACATGGCCGGTTGGGCTCCCACTTGGGCCTTAGTTTTCTTATATTTTTTTTTTTAGCCCACTTGGCTAATTGTGTGATTTATGGGACAAGTTTTCAAAATTCTAATTTTGCCATTGGCCTCCTTTCGTAATTCCATACCATTGAATTCATAACCTACACATTCATACCAAGTAGTGTCCAATTGTGGCCTCATTCATTACAAGTCAATTTATCTTGAATTTTTTTTTTGAATAAGCGAAAATGTCGGATGTAACATTACCGACCTTACGTCACTCCGATAGAGTTACACCTTTTACTTGAGCTCTCATGCATGCTTTATGTTATGTATATGCGCCTTTAGACCGTGCCTATTTGGCTGGGCAGACACCACTACGATGGGCATAGTGGGCGGCTATGATGGTACTTACACTGTGCCTTGTTGGCCAGGCTGACACCACTAGTGGGCGGCATAAGATGGTTACCCCATACGCTGGAGGCCTGGACGCGGCCTAATGATGATCACACCGTACCTATATGGTCGGGCAGTTTATGTATGTATATATATGATATTGTGTTGTTTTAACATAAAAGTTAGCATGCATGAGTCCGCCTTAAGAGGCAATCAGTTACAGGTTATTTCTTTATCTTATGCTCTCTTATTTCTTTATTATGTTGCTATACATGTCTTACATACTCAGTACATTGTTCATACTGACGTCCTTTCTTTTATAGATGCTGCACTCACGCTCGCAGGTAGACAGGGAGACGATGCAGATGCTTAGGAGCTTTATCAGCAGATATACAGGAGCACTCCACTACTCCAGAGTTGCTGCTTATTGGTATATTCTTTTGTGCATATATTTGGTACATGGCGGGATCCTGTTCCATCCTCATGATTTCAGTACTCCAGTTAGAGGCTCGTAGATAAATATGTGTGGGTAGTAGATATCTCACGCTCTTTTTAGTGTATATCATTTTGTGGCCTCGTGGGCTTGTACATATATATATATATTTGGAGGAGTAACTGAAGATCGCTCATAGTAAGTTTTTCTTGAGAATTGTGTTGGTCCAAGTTGAGTATGAAGATGAGCATGATGAGTGGTGCTCGGTAGGTTAGCTCCGGGTACCAGTCATAGCCCTCTAGCTGGGTCGTGACACCATGTGGTCGGCCAAGCCATATCATGCGTGATTGCCCTTTAAGAGATACTAGAGGGACAGTTCAGGCCACCGGGTCAGCAGCGAGGTTTTCGTCATCTATACGCCCTCGAGGTAGGGTTCACAGACGCCAGCCTGCCGTGGTAGAGGTAGAGGAGGAGCTCCCATTTCTAGTGGTCCTCATCACCGTATTTATGCATTGGGTGGGCGACAGGATCTTGAGTTCTCCCCTGATGTTGTCACAGGTATATTATCAGTATTTTCTCATGATGTATATGCATTGATTGATCCAGGATCCACATTATCATATGTTACTCCATATATTGCTGGTCGATTTGGGGTCAAACCAAAGTCTATCAAACCTTTTGAAGTATCAACACCCATTGGTGATCCGGTAATAGCTAGCCGAGTATTTAGAAATTGTGTAATTGTGATTTGTGAACATCGTACTATGGCCGATTTACATGAGTTGAAAATAGTGCATTTTGATGTTATCATGGGCATGGATTGATTGGCTTCTTGCTATGGCAATGTGGATTGTAGAACAAGAATGATTCGCTTCCAGTTTTCGGGAGAACCAGTTTTGGAATGGAAGGGAAATACGGCGACTCCGAGAGGTAAGTTTATTTCCTCCTAAGACGGTCTTTAGAACGAGATATGGCCATTTCGAGTTTTGGGTAATGTCATTTGGGCTAACTAATGCATCGGCAGTATTCATGAATTTGATGAACAATGTGTTTAGGTCTTTTCTAGACTTATTTGTGATTGTGTTCATTGACGATATCCTAGTATATTCCCCGTCCGAGGCAGAACATGCAGATCATTTATGTACCGTTCTTAGAGTTCTTCAGGCTCGGGAGCTATTTGCAAAATTTTCAAAGTGTAAGTTTTAGTTGAATTCGGTGAACTTTTTGGGGCATGTTATCTCAGCTGATAGTATTCGAGTGGAAACCCAAAAAATTGAAGCTGTGAAGACTTGGCCGAGGCCTACAACCCCTACGGAGTTTCATAGTTTTCTAGGTTTGGTAAGTTATTACAGAAGGTTTATAGAGGGCTTTTCTTCTATTTCTGCACCACTAACGAAGCTAACTCAGACATTAGCTAAATTTCAATGGACGGATGCTTGTGAACGCAGTTTTCAGGAGTTAAAGAATAGGTTAACTTCTTCCCCAGTCCTGACACTTCTAAAAGGATCGGAAGGCTACGTTGTCTATTATGATGCTTCAGGTATTGGATTGGGATGTGTGTTGATGCAACATGTTAAGGTGATTGCTTATGCTTCGAGACAATTAGGGAAACATGAGAAATATTATCCAACCCATGATCTTGAGTTAGCTGCGGTGATCCATGCATTGAAGATGTGGAGGCATTATTTGTATGGTGTCCATGTTGATATTTATACGGATCACAAAAGCCTCCAGTATATTTTCAAGCAGAAAGAGTTGAATTTACGGCAAAGGCGATGGTTGGAGTTGTTGAAAGATTATGATGTCGACATTTTATACCATCCTGGGAAGGCGAATGTTGTGGCTGATGCTCTTAGCCATAGATCTATTAGTAGCTTATGCGATGTTCATCTAGAGAAATGAGAGATTGCTCGTGAGCTCCAGCAGTTAGCTAGCCTAGGAGTTCGGGTCATGGACTCGGGCAATATGGGAGCTACCATTCGAAATTCAGCTGTCTCATCACTAGTAATTGAAGCGAAAGAGTGCCAGTACGAGGATCCTATACTAGTTCATTACAGAAGTACACTTCCTCAGAAAATGAAGTCGTCCTCTGAGATTTCTGGAGATGGAGTTCTCCGATGTTGGGGTAGGTTGTGTGTTCCGATGTTGCAGGATTACTGTTACACCCCGTAGTTCTATGCATTGAAATTAGTAAGTGTCGGTCACCCCAAACGTGGATTTTGGAGTTAATTTCAGGGGCATGTATGGTTGCATGCGTTTAATTTATGATCATGAAGATTTAGTTCAGGTAATAAGCCATGAGAGGATTGGAAAAGAAGGGGAATTTCGAAAACTAGGGTTGATGGTCTGACTTGGAGGGAGGATATCTTTTGGAACATGACGAGTTTTGAGACAAAGCAAAAGCCCAGAGTGAAGGTCATGAAGTCCTGTTTCCAACACAACAAACCGCTCCTCAATAAGAAATTGGGGTAAGGAGATATGGACGTTACAAGTTGGGATGGCAAGCTAGGAAAATAGCCTGCGCGAACGAGCCAGGGAGTGGAGCGAACACACAGGAGGCCAAGGGCCAACTCAGCGCGAACGCGCCACCACGGGGCGCAACACGTGAGCAAATCTTAGGCCCGGGTCAGGGATTAAGATTATATGATTTATATATATATATATGACATTTGGAGACCGTATGGTGTAAATTAGTTCATACGTTACTTGATGAGAAGCCCTCGTAACCGTAAGCTAAGGTGGGGCCCACATGTCAGGGTTTTATAAAGGGCATATGAAAAATTATAAGATTAGAACATGGGAAGTTGAGAAAGTCTTAAGAAGGACCCTTAAGCCAAATGTGGGCATAAGCCCTCCAAAAGGATGATTTAAGGATACATTTTCGGATGATCTGACTTGGATAGGAAAAAATGCTACGATAAGTTTGGAATTTAGAATCACACAAGGATGAAAGTTGTAGATAATTGAATTATCTTTCCAACCATAGGTCGTGGGCCTGGACACGATATCGGGATCAAAAGTTATGACCCTTTTACTGAACGAACGCGCATGCAGTGGAATAAGCCAGCGCGAACGCGCTGGCCATTTTTTAGGTCGGTGCAACCCGAGCCTAAAAACTTATAAAAGGGGATTTAACCCCCTTAAACAGCAACCAAAAACCCTCTAAGCCTCCCCAAACCTCTGGAAACTTCCACCAACTTCCACTCATCAATTTTCATGCAAATCAAAGTATAATTTCTTAATTCCACTCCAGATAACGTATAGTTGTGATCATAAAATCGTACAGCGACGCGCTTTGGCTTAATTCCAAGAAGGAAAGTGAATATATAGCAATAATATTGGGAGTAAGGTATGAATCTCTTATCGTTAATGTTAATTTCGACTTATTTACGGAGGTAAAGTCGTTAAACAATTGTGTAGCGAGTTGGTTAATTATGGAAATTGGAAAACACCGTGTGGGGTGTTTTATGGAATATTTTGGTGTTGATAATGATGCTATTGTTGTGGTTGTCATTGTTGTTGTTGTGGGTTGCTGAGTTATAATTTCGGGTTGGGCATATAAACAAAGGAGATGCTGCCCAATTTTTGGCCGGATGTAGAACAGTTTAACTTGAAAGCTTAACACAAGTATTCTACGATGAGTCTAACGGTAGTGTGAATCCTCTTAAATGTATACTTACGAGATCGGACGAATAAGTGTAGATAATTGGAGGTTGAGCAGGTATGTAAAGCTATCCCTTCTTTCTTTTTTGCATGAATTACATAAAACGAGCGAACGATGAACATACATGACTCCATTGAATTCTAATTCTCAGCGGTACATGACATGACAGTTGTCTTTGATTATCAAGTGCTGGTTCATTACAATTATTCTATCGAGTCTCAGATGATGATTCATTTTGTACATGATTGTTCCTAATATTCTACTCGTGAACGGTTTTATTGCATCATTTCACCGAGTCCCTCACTAGAGGGCCGGGTACAGTATATATATGATTATTTCACCGAGCCCTCACTAGAGGGCCGGGTACGGTATATATATGATTATTTCACTGAGTCCCTCACTAGAGGGCCAGGTATGGTATATATATGATTATTTCAGCGATTCCCTCACTAGAGGGCCGGGTACGGTATATATGTATATGACTTCATTAACCGAGTCCCATAATAGGCCGGGTACATTATATTATATATATGCATGACTCTCATCTCATAAGGCATAGATGCATTGCTATCCTTGATCATCATACTTGCCTCCTGTCATCTTTTACTCAGTCATGATCTTCTTTATTGTACTTCATGCTTTACATACTCAGTACATTTTCCGTACTGATCCCCTTTCTTCGGGGGCTGCGTTTCATGCCCGCAGGTATAGATACTCAGTTTGGTGATCCTCCAGCTTAGGACTGCTACTCAGCTGCTTGGAGAGCTCCATTGTTCTGGAGCTTGAGTCATTTTGGTACAGATCCTTTTGACATAGATGTTGTTATACTCTTAGAGGTTTGTAGACATGTGTGGGTGGTATTTATGGTTTGGTCAGCTATACAGATGTAGTTCGTTTTGGATATTCCCGTGTATAGTGGCAGCCTTGTCGGCTTGCATATTTGTGATGTTTTGGTTAGCTGTGACTTCTCAGGAGACAGATTCATTTTGATATATGACATGATGAGTTTACAGCATGCTTTTACAAATTGCCATATTGTTTTCAGTTTCAGTCTGATTATGTCTAGCAGGTTCGTACACGGGTGTCCAGCTCGGGCACTAGTCATGGCCATCGGTTTGGGTCGTGACAATTACGCCATCAAATCTTGAAAGAAGCCCATTGTTCCTGTTATTCTGTGCATCCCGGAGCAACAAAAATGTACCATGATCTTAAATCCAGATATTAGTGGAATGGAATGAAGAAAGATATAGTGGAATTCGTGGCCCAATGTCCTAATTGTCAACAAGTGAAGATTGAACATCAAAAGCCAGTGGATTGTTGCAAGCTATGAAAATTCCAACTTGGAAATGGGAAGTGATTAATCTGGATTTCATTGTAGGCTTACGTCGTTGTCAACGTAAGTACGATTCTATATGGGTAGTTGTGGATAGACTTACGAAGTCAGCTCATTTCTTACTAGTCAGAACCACATATGTAGCTTAAGATTATGTGAAGCTTTATGTCAAAGAAATAGTACGACTCCATGGTGTTCCAGTGTCTATTATTTTTGATAGAGGAACACAGCTTACCGCAAACTTCTGGAAGTCTTTCCATGAAGATTGGGGACTCGAGTGAATCTTAGTACAGCGTTTCATCCACAGACTGATGGGCAAGCTGAGTGTACCATCCAGACTCTTGAGGATATGCTACGGGCATGTATGTTGGATTTTGGAGGTAGTTGGGATGACCACTTACCGCTTATTGAATTTGCTTATAACAACAGTTATCATTCTAGCATCCAAAAGGCCCCGTATGAGGCTTTATATGAGCAAAAGTGCAGATCGCCAATTGGGTGGTTCAAAGTGGGAAAAACTAAACTAATAGGGCCATACTTGATCCAGCAAGCCATAGAGAAGGTCAAGATAATACATGATCGATTATTAACAGCTCAGAGTGTCACGACCCAAACCGATGAGCCGTGACGAATGCCCGACCACTACTAGCCAAGCACTCCTATGCTTGGATTCACTTCTTACTGATTAACCTGGGCCGATACACAATCCATAACTGAGCTATACTGTCTCTTGAATAATCAACATAAGAAACACCATCTCGAGAACTCACGGACAACGCATACATATAAGCATAAATACTGAGAGTAACAGCGCAAGCCGATTAGGCCACTACATATACTGTACAACAATGCAAGCGCTGACAAGGCTGCATAACATCACGGCTACATAACACTGTCTACAGACCTCTATAGAATACAGACTGTAGAAGAGACAGAACAAGCCCCTGTCATACCCGTTTATCAAAAAGAGCATACCAATAGGGCGGTCGCTTAGGTCCAAATGGAGCTCGCTGGCTGAGACGAAAGAGAGATCCTACTGGTCTGGCTCGCTCGGCTGGTTACCTGATCCTGCGGGCATAAACGCAGCGTCCAAAAAAAAAGAACATCAGTACGAGTAATGTACTGAGTATGTAAGGCATGAATGATAACATGATAATATGTACAGAACATGAACAACAACATAATAAGGAAATATATAAGACATAAGAAGAAGGTACAATTGTGACTGCTTGCCTTTTAAGGCGGAATCATGCATGCTCACTTTTACCTTCAAAACATATCACACATACATACATAAACTGTCTGAATCAATTAACATCATTAGCCCCCATCCGGGGTAATCATCTCACGTCGCCCACTAGTGGTGCTGCCCGTGCCATATAGACACGGTGTTATTATCATCATCCATAAGCCGCCCACTACTCTCAACGTAGTGGTGTTTCCCGACCGTATAGGCACGGTGTAATCATTATAACATAAGCATGCATATGATCCAATCAAAAGCTATAACTCCATCGGAGTGACGTAAGGTCGGTAACCTACGATTGTATTATGGAATAATCATGACCGTCGTGTCTCACCTTGAAAGAACTAGCATTATAAGGTGAGACTATCAATGAAGAATAACATCAAGGGAAAACATAGAGTAAGATCATAAATCTCATAAAGCGTCAATTCATAAACTTGGAATATTTAGAAATAGAGTCATCATCCATGAATAATATTGAGAAAATCAAGAAATAGCTCAATATTCTCATATTCACATTGAAACCATAAGCTTGGAAACTTTAACCATGAAATCATCATCATCATCATAATGTCATAGAAATATTCTCATCGTTGTCATTGTAAAAAAAAACATGTCCATCGTTGTTGTCATAAGAGCATACAAATCATAAATCTCTGATTTGGAAAATACAAATATTTTTGGAAAAACATATACTGATTATCAGGAAAGGAACCATGCCTTTGAATCATGAACATATAGCTTTTGAGAACCAAGAGGTTATAGAAACATTTATGGAATCATAACTTAGGAATCATGCCTTTTGAAAGAAAAGGACGAGCCTTAACATACCTGTTCAGCCACCAATTATCTACACTTATTCGTCCAAGCTCGCAAGCCTACATTTAAGAGGATTCACACAATCGTTAAACTCATCGTAGTATATTTGTGCTAAGCTTTCAAGTCAAACTATTTTATATCCTGCCGAAAATCGGGCAGCATCTCCCCTGTTTATATGCCTAGCCCGAAATCTCAATTCAGCAACCAACAACAATACCAACATCAATAACATCATTTCCAACTCCAATATATACCATAAAATAGCCACACTCTGTTTTCCAACTTCCATAACTAACCAACTTACTACACAATTATTTAACGACTTTGTCTCCGAGAATAAGCCTTAAATAATTCCAAAAGAGAAAAATTCATACCTTTTTCTTGTCCAAACGATAATATCTTCAAGATTCCGCCTTGAATCCAAGACAAATCCAACTCAAGACAATTCTAGAATCACAACCATGTGTTATCTGGGCTTGATTAATGTTTCGCCACTTGAAAATCACTCAAACCCTCACTTTTTTATGACAAAATTTCCCTTAGTGTTGCTGCTCTCAATCTATTTTTTTTTTTTGGTGAAAAAAATGGGGGTTTTCCCCTTTTATAAGGTTCAATTTCGGGGGTCACTGTAGCAGTACTGTAGCAGGTCGGGTACTGTAGCACGTGTTTCTTCTTTGTCAGCCGAACTTGTAACGTCCATAATTCTGTACTCCGATGTCCTATTGACGAGCGGTTTGTTGCGTTGGAAACTAGACTTGACGAACTTTATTTTATACTTTTGAAACACCTTAAAACACCTCATATGCTAAGAGATATCCTTCCCTCAACTTGGACCAAAAATTTTACACGAAACTTTACCCATCCTTTCTCCAAAGTCGTACTACTCCATTTCTTTCACTCATTTCCTTATAAAACCTTCTGGTATACCTTATATACATCCTTCACTCATTAAATATACTTAATAATGCTTGCTCCTTATATTCCAATGTGGTTTTACTTAACCATAATTCAACGTACTTACGTTTCAAATTTGATAAGTGCTTCTTCGAAGATACGGGGTGTAACACAGAGTCGCCAGAAATCCTATGCAGATAATCGTCGATGGGACTTGGAGTTCCAAGTAAAGGATTGGGTATTCTTGAAGGTGTGGCCGATGAAGGGCGCCATGAGATTTGGCAGAAATGGCAAGCTTAGTCCTTGGTATATCGAACCTCATGAAATTGTACGCAAGGTAGGCCAACTGGCTTATGAATTAGATCTACCTTCGGATTTGGACTCAGTCCATCCGATTTTCCATGTATCAATACTTCGTAAGTGCATTAGAGATCCTTCCAGAATTGTACATGTACATGATGTTCATGTCACTAAGCAACTGTCCTACGAAGAAGTTCCCATTGCCATTCTAGATCGGCAAGTACGGAGACTCAGAGCCAAAGATGTAGCTTCGGTTAAAGTTCTATGGAGAAGTAATAATAGAGAGGAAATGACTTGGGAAGCTGAGGAAGACATGAAGTTCAAGTATCCACATTTATTTCCACCTCCATAGGAGACTTCGACAGAGACGCCATTGTCCTCAGGTACGTAATGCTTTCTTAGTCGTGTGTGCCATGGTTGTTGTCGATATGTTGTAGCCCTGTGAGGCGATATATTTTCGGTTGCTGTGACAGGATGGTAGTGTCATATTACAGGGAAACTCTAGCAAACTTTTCTTAGAATCCTAAAAAAATTAACATTCGAGGACGAATGTTCCTAAGGAGGGAAGAATGTTGCATCTCAGAGTTTCAGGTTGTTGCATTATGAGTAAACTAACGTAAGCCTAAAGTGGACATGAATCTCCTTATGAGATTAAGGAGAGTATTTGATAACTTTAAGCGCATGCCATAAGGTTTTGAAGTCATATGAATCGGTAGGATTAAGTTCGTCAAGGAAAGTAGAATATAAGCCATGTTTGGGACGATTTCGCGACAATTGAGTTATACTTTGTTTGGTAACGACTTAGGAGAAGCTATAGGGTCCCATAGATGGTTAATGAAGTGTTGCACAAGTGCCAAGAAGGTTCCACAAGGATTGGGAGTCAAACGAATCGCAAGGAGCAACTTATCGGAAGATGGCACTTTGATGGACCATTTGACGGACCGTATAACATTTGACGGCTCGTCAAATAGTGGAGCACCACCGTATAACGGTCACAGTGAGCCATGTTGTGCTGGCCAGTTTTACGGTGCACTTTGACGGACTGTAGGAATTTTGACGGTCCGTCAAAGTGGGCGCAGGATTGCCCGATGGGTTTTTAAGTCACGCTTTATATATTTCATTTCACTTTATTTGGACATTTTATTTTCCCAAATCATATCCAAGAGCTCTCCAAAAACCCTCTCTTCAACTCCATAAACTAATCTAAGCTAAGTCCAAGAGAATTAAGAGATTCAGGTGCTAAGAAGTTTGCTAGGGCTTATGGAACTCAAGTTTTCCTTGGGTGTTGATGTTAGGGTTTTTCACTTTTGGTGCAGTAAGTTGATCCAAGATTTGTTCTTGTGTGATTAAGGTAAGTTTTCACATCTTTTACATATGGTTAAGGCTATTTGATTGTTACACCATTTGGTTGAAGGAAGAAAAGGTGAAAATGGGGTCAAGTATGAATTTAAGGATATTGTGAGCTATAGGTTAACTTAAATTGTGATTTTTGGCATGTTATGAGTATAATCTTGTTGTGGATGATATTAATGATGTTAAGGAAGTATTGTATGTAAGTATATATGGTGTTGTGTTGTTGCTATGCATGATCTTGAAAAGGAGTTTCGGGGATTGAATGATGCCAAATTTGAGTAGAGTCTCTTGATTATAGTATTGTTCATAATGTCATTGTTGTTGGGGGTTGTTCTGGAATTCACTAGAAGTAGATGAAATAGAGGAAATTCTGCCCAATTTTCGCTAGCTTACGAACTATACTAGTTTGAACTTAAGGGTGTCTTTAAAGCCTAACCACGGTATGAATCCTCTTGAATGTAGATTCCTCGGGCTTTGGAGGTGAACGTTAAATAGTTAAGAAGACATAAAGGTATGTAAGGCTAACCCTTCTTTCTTAAGGCATGATCCCATTGTTGTATACCTTCACGTGAATTCCATAATGTCTTCCATGATGACTTCATTCCTAGAATCATTAAAGCTCATAGTTCGTGATATTCTCGTGATACCATCGGCTCCATCCTATGATAGATGATCCTTTAAGGAAAGATATAACAAAAATGATGATGTTGATGATACTTACGTACTCCTATGTATATGTATATCTATGTATGGCTATTAAATAACACCGAGCTAATATGGTCGGGTATGATATCTATCACGCGCGCACCACTGCAGTTGGGTACGGATAACACTGAGCCTTGGTAGGGCCAGGTATGTATAACACTGAACCTCTATGGTCGGGTATGGTACTACTATATGGGCAAGTGTATGTAAGGGAAGGTTCCCATTAGAAAAGGGGTAAACAAATACCATGACCGTCGCTAAAGGTATAAATGGCTCTATCATCCCATGACTTTTCTATCTTATATTATTTTTCATGCTTCTATTATGTTATTGATTATGCCTTACATACTCAGTACATTGTTCGTACTGACGTCTTTTTTGTTGTGGATGATGCGTCATGCCCGTAGGTGGACAGAGAGATAGACTTTATCCCTAGGCTGCTTATTTAGCGACTGCGTAGAGGAGCTCCACTTGATTCGGAGCTGCAAGTGTTGGTACTATTCTTTTGTGTATATATGGGCATGGCGGGGTCCTGTCCCGTCTATATGATGTTACATACTTTTATTAGAGGCCCGTACATAGTTGTGTATAGTCAGATGTCTCTTAGCCTTGTCGGCTCAAATTTTGTATATCATTTTGTTACCCTCGTCGGCTTGTGTATATATATATATATATATTGGCATAGTTGTTGATGTTGTTATGAAAGTGTCATAGCCCGATGGAATGTGTGTTATTGATGCATAGAGTTTATGAGTAGGCTATGTGGCTCACCTAGTTATGTTTGTGAAAGCATGATGAGAGGTGCCCGGTGGGTCAGCTCCGGGTACCCGTCACGACCCTCTGATTGGGTCATGACAATAGTACTATTATTTTGGACTTGGGCGATGAAGGAGTTACTATTCATGATTCAGCAACCTCATCGTTTGTATCCGAGGTTAAAGAGTGCCAGTATGAGGATCCTATGTTAGTCCATTATAGAGATACAACTCCTCAGGAGAAAAAGTCTCCATTTGAGATTACTTGAGGCGGAGTCCTTAGATATCGAGGCATATTATGTGTCCCAGATGTTGCAGAGTTACGCCGATAGATTATAGGAGAACCTTATTTGTCCCGCTACTCTATTCATCCAGGGACTAAAAAGATGTATCACGATATTAGGGAAGTATACTGGTGGGATAGAATGAAGAAAGATATAGCCGAGTTCGTAGCTTAGTGCCCTAATTGTCAACAGGTTAAGGTCGAGCATCAGAAGCCCGGTAGGTTGCTGCAAAATATAGATATTTCGACTTGGAAATGTGAAGCAATTAATATGGATTTCATTACAGGCTTGCCCCGTTCTCAGCGTAAGTCCGATTCCATATGGGTGAGTGTTGTTAGACTTACAACATCAGCCCATTTTCTGCCTGTCAGGACTACTTACTCTGCAGAGGATTATGCAAAGCTTTACATTAGGGAGATAGTGCGGATTTATGGTGTTCTAGTATCTATCATCTCAGATAGGGGTGCGCAATTTATAGCTAACTTCTGGAGATCTTTCCAGAAAGAATTGGAGACACAGATTAGTCTTAGTACAGCATTCCATCCCCAGATAGATGGACAGGGTGAGCATCCAATTCAGACGTTTGAGGATATGTTACGGCATGTGTGATAGACTTCAGAGGTAACTGGGATTATCATTTGCCGCTTATTGAGTTTTCATATAATAATAGTGTCACGACCCAACCCCGTAGGCCGTGACTAGTGCCCGACATGGACACTCGTACATACATGCTAACCAAATTTCACTTGTGCCTACATATTATGAATCTCGTGCGTCCCAGAATATAAACATATCATTTAAACCATTATTTATATCATAAAACATAGATCGAGCATATTAACGTAGCGTAGGGGTAAACCAGGCACAAACCAAGCAAACATCACGGACTAAACACGACCCACGACCCACATACATGTCGACAGGCCTCTAATACAGACAACAGAATCATATGACGGGACAGGGCCCCGCCGTACCCAAAAACGAATAACCATAATCACGAAACCATATACAACAAAGGGTCCTGTACCAAAAGTATGGGCTCCGGATCAAAGGAGCACTCCAAGCAGCAGATTGTGTACCCTAGGCAGGCGAATCACCACAATGAGCGTCTGTACCTGCGGGCATGAAACGCAGCCCCCGAAGAAAGGGGGTCAGTTCGGAATATGTACTGAGTATGTAAAGCACGGAATATAGATATCAGAACTATAGTCGAAACAAGCGGTAAAAGAATAAGTACATGGTCCAGAATAACAAGATCACTCACTTCCCAGACCCAAGACATACAGATCATCACATATCATATAAACCGATAGAACCTGTCAGAAGGGTTGCCAAACGAACAGAGTTTCCAGACGCAACTTGTGCCTACCTAGTTTATGTGTCCGACGGTGTGTATAACATACAGAATACTCAGATGGCATCATATATCAAAAGGAATACGGGACTTACCGAGTACTCAGATGATATAGTATACCGGTTGGAATACAGGACGTACAGAGTATCAGAACTTACTTTCCAGACGCAGATCACACATAGTGCACATTATAGTCATATGCCATAACAGGATGCCGTAGCGTATCGGATCAGACGTTGTAACCTGTGAATCATACGATGTTTACAAGGAGTGTGCCACCTCGAGCTCAGCCCAGTACAGTGGTCACACCGTACTTAAACGTATCGTATCAGGCGGCGTATAGCCAGAGTATATCATATCAGATCATATCATACCATATCAGAACACGCGTCCACAAGGGGTATGCCACCTCGAGCTCAGCCCAGTACAGTGGTCATCCCATGCAGAAACTGCCCGTTTTTCCCGCTCGAGCTCTGCCCAGTACACGGGTCACGGATCAGTCTCGGGAGCTCGAGCTCTGCCCGGTACACTCCCAACGCGTCTGCCTGGTATCAGATTACAGCGCAAATACTGTCCGCTTTGGGGATCGAGCTCAGCCCAGACCACCCCTCACGGTTTTATTTCAGAATGCAGTAGACAACGTAGGGGAACAACGCACGATAACATATCCTGGCCCGGCTCAGTGAATAGGCATGCTAAGGCTTGCACGAGCAGAGTAGTGAGAAACCAGATGCACACATATTTTCAGAATCGATAGATACGAATACTTATTAACATTTGAGGATTATAAACATATTCCGGAACGATCAGAATTGATATGTGAAACTTACGGACACTTTTACCACATAATCGTTACGAACATTTCAAAACAGATTTCAATCGACGGATCAGTTCAAGGAAACGGACAGTAGTCATAGTGTACATACATAGCCTTTTGGATGGCACGATGGATTATATCAACCCAAAACATCTGGAATCATTTTACGTGTCAAAGCATTTTATAAAGACTGTTGGAATAATTGAACGTACTATCCGAATATTCGTAACGGATTACTCGAACAGAATATTCTTATCCGAATACTTATATCAGAATGCTTCTAGCAGAGTACTTATATCGGAACACCTATGCCAGGATACTCACGTCAACAAAAGGGCATACGGCCGAGTTGTCATAGTGCGCACGATCAATAACCGGCCCGAGAGCTGGTGAACGATATCATAATAATGGGCACGAGCGGAGTCATGAGCGACTAATACAATTTATAAATCGAAATAGCTATAAAACTTGATATAATCATATGTCAGCTCACTAGTCAAACTAGTTTGGAACAATTGGTCAATACAGGGTTTATTTCACAAAAGTACTTCCAAAATTATATTTATAGTTCAAAAATGTAATTTAGAATGTCAGGGACAGTCAAAACATTATTCAATGATAGCCAAAGTCATAAACAATAACCTTTTTCCCAACACTATACAAAAAAATAAGCCTATTAGAGCAAACAAAAGAATCCCGGGCTTAGTGGGCCCACCTCGGGCCAAGTCGAGGTGGCGGACCTGAATCACGAGTATTAGGGTCTATGGAATCATCACTGGAAGTTTCAAAGCGATTCTACTACATTTGCAAAAGTTTCGGACGTTTGATCATTTTCCAACAAAATGTAAGATTTATAATTCAATTAGATTGAATGAATAGTACTCAAATTCAAATTCAAATTTCCATGAACGGAATTGCCCCCGAGGCTCCAGTATTGACCTAGTATACTTAGGACATGCCAAAAGAAGGAATGGGTTGGCTTTACATACCTTACATGCGTCTTACGCTCGCTTAAACTCAAATCCCGTTTCGCCCGGAATCTACAAATGGTCAAAGTTACCAATTATGAGTTATGGATTCTAAGGATTCAACTTAAAGTCATAGTTGTCTACCGAAATTTCGGCAGCACCTCCCCTATAAATATAGCAACCCCGAGAATCATCTCGGCTCAAATAGCAGCAACAACCCAACAACATCAACAATGTCAACAATCATCACAATATAGCACAATATAAGGCAACTAGTTCTACTTTCCGACATAATGCAATAACGTTCATTCCGACTTCACATTTCCAAACTAAGCTCAATATTTTCATATGCATCATTAATCAAGATCATCACCATATAGTTTAGAAGCATTTCATATCGTTTCCACAAAATATTCATACGATATACAAAATATACAACTTTACACCAAAGTCATAATTCATTCAAAACTTCTAACCTTTGATATACATATTCATAACATGTTCCCATCTTCCAAGTTCATCAATAATCATCATAATTTGCACCATAACAACTTCATTTTCATAATGTCGTAAGACCATACCTAAAGGACATAAGCTATTACATTCCATTTCAATGCAAACTTTTATCATATTATCTTCATTTACATTGCAAGCATCACCACAACACAACTAACATGTTAAACAAAATTAATCCATTCCCATTTCAATGCCTATACCACACGGCCATATTCCATTTTTCCAACTTCCATCCCATTCATTCCACTTTCCTTTCCAATATAATTTCCATCCTACACACAACTAGAATACAACATAAATTTCAACTCATTTCACTTACACATTGACACACACACACGGCCAAACTCTATATTCCATACCCACTTTGCAAACTTCAATTTTTCCATACAATCAACTCATTCCCACATACTACAACACAAACAAGACTTCATACCACAAATAAAAGGGATGAATTCTTACCTTTTTCCCTAGTCTTCTTCACTTGGATATGTGATCAAATTGAGGAATTAAGTGCTCCACCCTCCAAAACAACTACACCAAGTTGTAGAGGGACCTTGAATTAGTAGGAATTCAACAAGAAAATAATTTTAAAGGTATGATTTTGAGGGTTGAATTTTCTATGGCCAAACCCGAAATGGTCTCCTCTCTTTCACTCTTGTTTTGCTTTGTTCTTTCTCAAGTCTTCTAAGAGATAAAGATGATATATAATATGGCCCCTTAGTTAATTTATAACATGGAAAATTTAATAAAGACATGGGCTTGGGCCATGGCATGTCCGGCCACCCCTCTCTAAGTTGGGCCAAATTTTTTTTCTTTCATTTTGAGCCCATTTTATTAGAATTCTTGTTTTGTAATTCCCGAAACAAATTTCTGAAATTTCAATTTTTGCCCTTGGCCTTCCGCGATGTCTCCGCATCAACACTCTTCATAAACAACATCATATATGTCAAATGAAATCAAGATGTGGCCTTATTCTTTACAAGTCACAATTATTCCAAATTTTCCGAATACGCGAAAACACGGGATATAACAAATAGTTACCACGCCAGCATTCAGATGGCTCCGTATGAAGCCTTATATAGACGGAAAAGTAGATCACCTGTCGGATGGTTTGAGGTTAGGGAATCTAAGCTAATAGGACCAGAGTTGATCCACTAGGAAGTTGATAAGGTTAAGCTTTATTCAGGAAAGGCTACTGGCTGCTCAAAGTCGCCAGAAGTCTTATGCAGATAATTGAAGACGAGATTTGGAATTTCAGGTAGATGATTTGGTATTCCTGAAGGTAACGTCAATAAAGGGCGTTATGAGAGCAAGAAGGAAAAGCTTAAAACTAGATACATTGGACCTTATATGATTATACATAGAGTAGGGCAGGTGGCCTATGAATTAGATCTTCCTTCAAACTTGGAGTCGGTATATGCGGTCTTCCATGTGTCTATACTTCGTAAGTGTATTAGAGATCCTTCTAGAGTCGTCCTGTTGATGATGTTCATGTTACAGAGTAGCTATCATATGAGAAAGTCCTTATTGCCATCTTAGATCGACAGGTCCGTAGGTTGAGAACCAAGAATGTGGCATCAGTAAAGGTACTTTGGAGGAACAAGAATGTTGAGAAGATGACTTAGGAAGCCGAGGAAGATATGAAGTCTACATACCCTCATTTGTTTCCTGCTCCAGAGCAGATGCGGACTATGATACCATCGTCTTCAGGTATGTATTATTTATCAACTACTTTTGTTGGTCGTGTGGGACCACTGCTGTTGTTGATTGTTATGGCCCTGTGTGGCATTGTATAGTTTGGTTTGCTGTGTGGCAGGTTAGTAGTGGTACTATTACAGAGAAGACTCTATTGAAATTTCTATATGAATCCTGATAGTTTAACATTCGAGGACGAATATTTCTAAGGGGGGAAGGATGTTACACCATGTAATTCTTTGCGTCATGTGTGTCATAAGTAAAATAACGTAAGCCGGAGTGGCCATAGAACCCCTGTAAGATTAAGGAAGACCTTTAACAAGTTTTGAGTAAGTATTTTAAAGGTGTTACACCACGAAAAATTTCCCGTTGGTACGCAAGTAAATGAACTAATGATGTGTGCGAGGAGTGCGAGTGTATAATGTTTCATGGGAAATGTATGTAAAGGGATGTGGATGATTAGAATGAAAAGTCGAGAAATGAGAAAAATTGAAAGTTGGAAAAACTGCCCAGTGGTCGTATAGTGCAAAATACGGACCGTAAAGTGCAATACGGTCCGTAAACTTGACGTCGTAAACTGGCATGTCCAACTTCAACTTTCTGCCAGCTGATGAAATGGCTAAAATACGACCTAGTGGACGGACCGTAAAGTGATTTACGGCCCGTAAACCATGGTCGTAAATCACCATGCATGCAGGCCAAAGTTTCTGGTTCTGCTTAAGCTTAAAAACAACCACGAGGGACGGTCCGTAAACTGAAATACGGACCGTAAACCTCCATGGACGACCACTGTTCACCCAGCACAGATTTTCCAATTCATTAAATATAAGGATCAAGACTTATTTTATTTCATTACAACATTACACCACTTCTCTCTAGAACTTCTCTCTACATTTATTATATGAGTTTTCAAGGATTATAAGCCATCAATAACATTAAGACAAGTGAATCAAGGATAAGGGAATCATCAAGGATCATCCAAGTCAAGGAATCCAAATGGAGAAAAACTAGGGTTTTGCTCAAAGAAGAGTATTACCAACCAAAGCTTGTTCCTACAACTTCTAAGGTAAGATTCATGATTTTCTTACAAGATGTTTAAGGTATTGGGGAATTAAAATACATGGATTGTAGAAAATGTGGTCAACTAGGTCATGAATGATGAATAGTGACATTTTGAGAAATAGTTTGAATTGAGTTATGAATGTTGTTGTGTTGTGATATGAATGTGTTATAAATGGTATTAAGATCATGAACTAAACACTTTAGACGAATGGACGAAGATGGGTGTTATGACCATGACTGTGGGTGGATTAGAGGCAAATTGAGGAATCTAGATAATGTGGATAATGTAAATGACTAATGGCCATTGTTATGATATTAATGAAGGTATAAACACTAGCACTGGAAGGGAACGTGCAAGTGTAGAATAGTTCGACGGAAAGCTATGTAAGGCTAACCCTTCTTTCATAAGGCATGGTTCTTGGCCAAATTCCTAAATTCCTCTATATGAGTATGTTGTCTTCACATGGTTGACATACCGAGCTCATAAGCTCACGACCCTTGATATGTACTATGATTATACTACGTTCCTCGTATGACGAGTAAGTCTATAATGTAAATGTAACGATAATGATGAGGATAGTAATGATGATGAGAGTAAAATGAGACTAGAGATGTTTACGAGCTATGATATATGTATATGTGTGCCTATGAAGGGCTATGATAAGACCCCAAGCTTATGATGCCCGGTAAGACTATATGTATATAACTATGTATAAAGTATGTATATGATTACGTAACGCGCGCGCACTTCTGCAGAAGGTACGGATAACCCTGAAGCCTTGGTAGGGCCAGGTATGTATGATCTTGAGCCTTGGTTGGCTAAGTATGTATGAAACACTGATCCTATGAGGTCGGGTATGCTATGTAAAGGCTATGTATATGAAATGACTATGTATATAATATGAATATGAATGTGAAAAGACTATGTATAGGAATATGAATAAGGACATGTATACGAATATGAGCACAAGTATGGTACGAGTATTATTATGGGATACGAACGACAATGTATGCAAGTAAGCGACATGATGATGATATTACTGTCTCCCCTCCTATTCTATTTTCATATGATATCTAGTAGGCTTCTATATTGATGTTGATCATGCTTTACATACTCAGTACATTCTTCGTACTGACGTCCTTTTGTTTGTGGACGCTGCGTCATGCCCGCAGGTGCACAGGGAGACAGACTTGATCCATAGCTGCTTATACAGAGATTGCATAGCAGAGCTCCATTTCTTTCGGAGCCGTAGCTTTTGGGTACTTATTATTTTGTGTATATAATTATGGGCATAGCGGGGTCCTATCCCGCTCATATGATATGTCATACTCTTAGAGGCTCGTAGTCATGTGTATGTGGGTAGAGATGTTCGGCCATGTCGGCCCATGTTTTGTATATCTTTTGTTGGCCTCGTCGGCCGTGTACTTATGATGTGGCATAGATGCCTATGATATGTTAAATGATGATGGTCATCTAATGGGATCAATATGATTAACGATAAGAAAAGCACGAATTGATTTATGGTTCACCTAGATGTTATGTTATGTACGATAAGGGGGTGCTCGGGTGGGGTAGCACCGGGTGCTCGTCGTGGCCCCATAGCCGGGTCGTGACAAAAAGTGGTATCAGAGCAGTTCAGTCCTAGGATGTGTCTATGAGCTGTGTCTAGTAGAGTCTTGGTTATGGGTGTGTTGCGCGCCACACTTATAAACGAGAAGCTGCGGACATTTTAGGAATATATGACCTTCTTTCTTCATAAGAATCGTGCGATAGAGCTATGATGTAAGAAATTCTTGTTCCTAAATCGTGTGTTGTGTATTTCAGAGATGCCTAAAAAGAAAAAGGCTACAGCAGCCCAAAAGGGCAAGACGATGGCAGAAAAGCGGGCTGAAAGAGCACCGCCACCGGTAGTAGAGGAAGATGAGTCCCAGAGTGCGGCTCAATCTCAGTCCTCCTAGACAATGCCTATTACCGAGGAGCACGTGGGAGCCTCAGCCCCAGCTCCAGCTCCTCCACCGAATGCTTTGGGCCAAGACGTGAGAGAGGCCATTAATTTGTTGACTCAGTTGGTTGCGGCCCAGACTCAGAGGCCAAGCGCAGGGCAAGGTGACAGGGCTGTTAGTGCAAGGGCCCGTGACTTCATTGCTTTGAAACCCCCAGAATTCTTTGGGTCGAAACCGGAGGAGGATCCCCAGGACTTTATTGATGGTATGCTAAGGACGTTCCGGTTGATACATGCTTCAGACACTGAGTCGGTAGAGCTAGCATCCTATAGAATGAGAGATATCTCGATCCAGTGGTATACAGTATGGATGGCTTCACGGGGAGCCAATGCACCTCCGCCGGTATGGCAAGAGTTTGTCGATGCTTTTCTCCGTCACTACATGCCTCTAGAAGTTCGGCGAGCTAGGGCCGATAAATTCTTGAATCTGAGGCAAGGTAGCATGAGTGCTACAGAGTATAGTCTCCGCTTCAATTCCTTGGCTAGGTATGTTTCGGCCATGGTAGCGGGTATGGGCGATCGGGTGCACCGGTTTGTGAAAGGCCTAGGGCCACACTTGATGGATAAATGCTTAACTGCGTCCCTTCAGGATGGCATGGATATTGCACGCATTCAGGCAGATGCTCAGGAATTAGAGGAACACCTACAGCAGCGGAGAAATGAACGTGAGCAGGATAGGGGCCATAACAAGAGGGCCAGACCTTCGGGTTCGAGGAGCGAGTCCAGGGGCGGACACAAACAGCAGTTTCCCAGCCATTCGGGCTATTCTATGACCAGTACACCTCCACAGTTCATGGGGCAGAGATTTGATAGATCTACTCGTTCCGAGCCGAGTAAGGGTTATTCGGGGTCTCAGTTTAGAGGTGATTCAGGCCAGTCAAGGCCACCTGTACCACGATGTTCCCAGTGTGGGAAGTTTCACTGGGGTCAGTGCCGATCAGGTTCAGACGCTTGCTATTCATGTGGTCGGCCAGGCCATATTATGCGTGATTGCCCCTCAGTACATGGTAGAGGTAGGACCTAGCCATCAGGGTCGGTAGCCGGATCTTCGGCATCGGTACGCCCTACGGGGCTAGGTTCACATGCGCCAGTCGGCCATGGTAGAGGTAGAGGCAGAGCTCCCAGTACTAGCGGTCCTCAGCACCGTATTTATGCTTTGGCTGGACGCCAAGATCTTGAGTCTTCTCCTGATGTGGTCACGTATATTATCGGTATTCTCTCATGATGTATATGCTTTGATTGATCTGGGCTCCACATTATCATATGTTACTCAATATATTGCGGGTCGATTTATAATTGAGCCGGAGTCTATCAAACCTTTTGAGGTGTCTACACCCGTGGGTGACTCGGTAATAGCTAGCCGAGTATATAGGAATTGTGTGATTGTGATTTGTGATCGTCTTACCATGATTGATTTGCATGAGCTAGAAATGGTAGATTTTGACGTTATTATGGGCATGGATTGGTTGGCTTTTTGTTACGCCAATGTTGATTGCCGAATGAAGGTGGTTCGTTTCCAGTTTCTGGGAGAACCAGTCTTAGAATGGAAAGGGAATGCGGCATCACCAAAAGGTAGGTTTATTTCCTATCTAAAGGCAAGGAAGATGATCACGAAAGGGTGTATTTATCACCTAGTGCGAGTTCAAGATGTAGAAGCTGAGTCGCCGACTCTTCAGTCAGTTCCGGTAGTGAACGAATTTCCGGATGTGTTCCCATAAGAGCTTCCAGGCCTTCCTCCCGAGCGAGAGATAGATTTTGCGATTGATGTGTTGCCAGACACTAATCCCATATCTATTCCTCCCTATAGGATGGCACCCGCAGAGTTGAAAGAATTGAAGGAGCAATTGAAAGACTTGCTTGAAAAAGGCTTCATTAGGCCTAGTTCATCCCCGTGGGGAGCACCCGTATTGTTCGTCCGGAAGAAGGATGGCTCCTTGAGAATGTGCTTTGATTATCGGCAATTGAATAAAGTGACAATTAAGAACAAGTATCCCCTCCCGAGGATTGATGATTTATTTGATCAATTGCAAGGTGCCAAATGATTTTCAAAGATTGATTAGAGGTCCGGGTATCACCAAGTAAGAGTTAGGGAGAAAGATATCCCTAAGACAGCTTTCAGAACAAGATATGGCCATTTCGAGTTCCGAGTAATGTCGTTTGGGCTAACTAATGCACCGGCACTGTTTATGGACTTAATGAACAATGTATTCAGGCCTTTTCTGGATCGATTCATGATTGTATTCATCGATGACATCCTAGTGTATTCTAGATCCAAGGCAGAACATGTGGATCATTTGCGAATTGTCCTTGGAGTTCTTCGAGCTCGAGAGTTATTCGCGAAGTTTTCCAAATGCGAGTTTTGGTTGAACTCAGTGGCATTTCTGGGCCACATTGTTGCAGCTGACGGTATTCGAATGGATAGCCAAAATATTGAGGCAGTGAAGTCTTGGCCAAGGCCCACGACCCCTACGGAGGTTCGTAGCTTTTTGGGCTTAGCCGGTTATTATAGAAGATTTGTTGAGGGTTTCTCTTCTATTTCTGCACCGCTCACCAAGTTGACTCAGAAGTCAGCTAAGTTTCAATGGACAGATGCTTGCGAGCGTAGTTTCCAAGAGTTGAAGGACCGACTGACTTCAGCCCTAGTCTTGACACTTCCAGAGGGATTGGAAGGATATGTTATTTATTGTGATGCTTCAGGCGTCGGGCTAGGTTGTGTATTGATGCAAAATGGTAAGGTGATTGCGTATGCTTCTAGACAATTACGGAAACATGAGCAGAATTATCCGACCCATGACTTAGAATTGGCCGCGGTGGTCCATGCTTTAAAGATATGGAGACATTACTTATATGGTGTCCACATGGATATTTATACAGATCATAAGAGTCTCCAGTACATCTTCAAGCAGAAAGAGTTGAATTTGCGGCAACGACGATGGCTAGAGTTGCTAAAAGACTATGATGTTGAAATCCTGTACCACCCCGGAAAGGCAAATGTTGTGGCTGATGCTCTTAGCCGTAGGTCGATGGGAAGTCTAAGTGATGTACGACCAGAAAAGAAAGAGATGGCCTGTGATCTTCAGCAGTTAGTTAGCCTAGGAGTCCGAGTGGTGGATTCAGGTAGCAGCGGAGCTACTATTCAGAATTCAGCAGTTTCATCGCTAGTAGCGGAAATAAAAGAGCGATAATATGAGGATCCCATGCTAATGCAGTACAGATATACACTCCCTCAGAAGGAGGAGCAATCATTTGACATTTCGGAAGATGGAGTTCTCCGATGTCGAGGCAGGTTATGTGTTCCCGATGTGGCAGGTCTATACCATCAGATTTTGAGAGAAGCTCATTGTTCCTGTTACTCCATTCACCCCGGAGCGACGAAAATGTATCATGATCTTAAGACTATACATTGGTGGAATGGGATGAAGAAAGACGAAGCAGAATTCGTAGCTCAGTGTCCTAATTGCCAACAAGTGAAGATAGAACACCAAAAGTCGGGTGGCTTATTGCAAGCTATAGAAATCCCAACTTGGAAGTGGGAAGTGATTAATATGGATTTCATTACAGGGTTACCCCGTTCTCGACGTAAATATGATTCTATATGGGTGATCGTGGATAGGCTCACAAAGTCAGCGCATTTCTTACCGGTCAGAACGACCTATATGGCAGAAGATTATGCCAAGCTTTATCTTAAAGAGATAGTGAGACTCCATGGCGTTCCGGTATCTATTATCTCCGATAGAGGGACTCAGTTTACAGCCAAGTTTTGGGGGTCTTTCCAAGAAGGTTTAGGGACCCAAGTGCGCCTAAGCACGGCGTTTCACCCACAGACCGATGGACAAGCTGAACGTAATATTCAGACTCTTGAAGATATGTTACGGGCATGTATGATAGATTTTGGAGGAAATTGGGATGACCATTTGCCACTCATTGAGTTTGCTTACAATAACAGTTACCATTCTAGCATTCAAATGGCACCGTATGAAGCTCTATATGGGCGAAAGTGTAGATCCCCAATTGGGTGGTTTGAAACCGGAGAAGCTAAGTTGATAGGGCCAGACTTGGTCCAGCAGGCAATAGAGAAAGTTAAGCTCATACAAGATCGGTTGCTAGCGGCTCAAAGTCGTCAAAAGTCCTATGCGGATAATCGTCGAAGAGACTTAGAGTTCGAAGTGAAAGATTGGGTATTCTTGAAAGTGTCGCCAATGAAGGGCGTGATGAGATTTGGCAAAAAGGGGAAGCTCAGTCCCCGGTATATTGGGCCATACGAAATTGTGCGCAAAATAGGCAAAGTGACCTATGAGCTAGATCTACCTCCAGAATTGGAGTCAGTCCATCCAGTATTTCATGTCTCGATGCTTCGGAAGTGTGTTGGAGATCCTGCGAGGATCGTCCCAGTGAATGATATTCAAGTGACAGAAAAGTTAACTTATGATGAAATACCCATTGCCATATTAGATAGGCAAGTACGGAGGCTTAGAAATAAAGAAGTGGCCTCAATTAAAGTCCTGTGGAGAAATGACAATCGAGAGGAACTGACATGGGAAGCAGAAGAGAATATGCGATCCAAATACCCACATTTATTTCAGCCCTTGGAAGAAGTCCAAGATGAGACGTCAAAATCATACGGTATGCATGTTTTCCCTTTTATACATTCAGGTCGTGTGTGGCCAAATTTCTAGTGCTGTTGTATTGTTGCCCTGTGAGGCATTGTTATTGTGGGTTGTTGTGACAGGGTGATAGTGCCACATTACAGAGGAAACTCTGGCGAAATTTTTATAGAATTCCCCAAGCCTTTAACATTCGAGGACGAATGTTCCTAAGGGGGGTAGAATGTTACACCTCGGAAAATTTCCTGTTGGTACGCAAGTACATGAACTAATGATGTGTGCGAGGAGTGCGAGTGTATAATGTTTCATGGGAAATGTATGTAAAGGGATGTGGATGATTAGAATGAAAAGTCGAGAAATGAGAAAAATTGAAAGTTGGAAAAACTGCCCAGTGGTCGTATAGTGCAAAATACGGACCATAAAGTGCAATACGGTCCGTAAACTTGACGTCGTAAACTGGCATGTCCAACTTCAACTTTCTGCCAGCTGAGGAAATGGCTAAAATACGACCTGGTGGACGGACCGTAAAGTGATTTACGGCCCGTAAACCATGGTCGCAAATCACCATGCATGCAGGCCAAAGTTTCTGGTTCTGCTTAAGCTTAAAAACAACCACGAGGGACGGTCCGTAAATTGAAATACGGACCGTAAACCTCCATGGACGACCACTGTTCACCCAGCACAGATTTTCCAATTCATTAAATATGAGGATCAAGACTTATTTTATTTCATTACAACATTACACCACTTCTCTCTAGAACTTCTCTCTACATTTATTATATGAGTTTTCAAGGATTATAAGTCATCAATAACATTAAGACAAGTGAATCAAGGATAAGGGAATCATCAAGGATCATCCAAGTCAAGGAATCCAAATGGAGAAAAACTAGGGTTTTGCTCATAGAAGAGTATTACCAACCAAAGCTTGTTCCTACAACTTCTAAGGTAAGATTCATGATTTTTTTACAAGATGTTTAAGGTATTGGAGAATTAAAATACATGGATTGTAGAAAATGTGGTCAACTAGGTCATGAATGATGAATAGTGACATTTTGAGAAATAGTTTGAATTGAGTTATGAATGTTGTTGTGTTGTGATATGAATGTGTTATAAATGGTATTAAGATCATGAACTAAACACTTTAGACGAATGGACGAAGATGGGTGTTATGACCATGAATGTGGGTGGATTAGAGGAAAATTGAGGAATCTAGATAATGTGGATAATGTGAATGACTAATGGCCATTGTTATGATATTAATGAAGGTATAAACGCTAGCATTGGAAGGGAACGTGCAAGTGTAGAATAGTTCGACGGAAAGGTATGTAAGGCTAACCCTTCTTTCATAAGGCATGGTTCTTGGCCAAATTCCTAAATTCCTCTATATGAGTATGTTGTCTACGTTCCTCGTATGACGAGTAAGTTTATAATGTAAATGTAACGATAATGAAGAAGATAGTAATGATGATGAGAGTAAAATGAGACTAGAGATGCTTACGAGCTATGATATATGTATATGTGTGCCTGTGAAGGGCTATGATAAGACCCCGAGCTTATTATGCCGGGTAAGACTATATGTATATAACTATGTATAAAGTATGTATATGATTACGTAACGCGCGCACACTTCTGCAGAAGGTACGGATAACCCTGAAGCCTTGGTAGGGCCAGGTATGTATGATCTTGAGCCTTGGTTGGCTAAGTATGTATGAAACACCGATCCTATGAGGTCGGGTATGCTATGTAAAGGTTATATATATGAAATGACTATGTATATAATATGAATATGAATGTGAAAAGACTATGTATAGGAATACGAATAAGGACATGTATACAAATATGAGCACAAGTATGGTACGAGTATTATTATGGGATACGAACGACGATGTATGCAAGTAAGCGACATGATGATGATATTACTGTCTCCCCTCCTATGCTATTTTCATATGATATCTAGTAGGCTTCTATATTGATGTTGATCATGCTTTACATACTCAGTACATTCTTCCTACTGACGTCCTTTTGTTTGTGGACGCTGCGTCATGCCCGCAGGTGCACAGGGAGACAGACTTGATCCATAGCTGCTTATTCAGAGATTGCATAGCAGAGCTCCATTTCTTTCGGAGTCGTAGCTTTTGGGTACTTATTCTTTTGTGTATATAATTATGGGCATAGCGGGGTCCTGTCCCGCTCATACGATATGTCATACTCTTAGAGGCTCGTAGTCATGTGTATGTGGGTAGAGATGTTCGGCCATGTCGGCCCATGTTTTGTATATCTTTTGTTGGCCTCGTCGGCCGTGTACTTATGATGTGGCATAGATGCCTATGATATGTTAAATGATGATGGTCATCTAATGGGATCAATATGATTAACGATAAGAAAAGCACGAATTGATTTATGGTTCACCTAGATGTTATGTTATGTACGATAAGGGGGTGCTCGGGTGGGGTAGCACCGGGTGCTCGTCGTGGCCCCCTAGCCGGGTCATGACAAAAAGTGGTATCAGAGCAGTTCAGTCCTAGGATCTGTCTACGAGCCGTGTCAAGTAGAGTCCTGGTTATGGGTGTGTTGCGCGCCACACTTATAAACGAGAAGCTGCGGACATTTTAGGAATATATGACCTTCTTTCTTCATAAGAATCGTGCGATAGAGCTATGATGTAAGAAATTCTTGTTCCTAAATCGTGTGTTGTGTATTTCAGAGATGCCTAAAAAGAAAAAGGCTACAGCAGCCCAAAAGGGCAAGACGGTGGCAGAAAAGCGGGCTGAAAGAGCACCGCCACCGGTAGTAGAGAAAGATGAGTCCCAGAGTGCGGCTCAATCTCAGTCCTCCCAGACAGTGCCTATTACCGAGGAGCACGTGGGAGCCTCAGCCCCAGCTCCAGTTCCTCCACCGAATGCTTCGGGCCAAGACGTGAGAGAGGCCATTAATTTGTTGACTCAGTTGGTTGCGGCCCAGACTCAGAGGCCAAGCGCAGGGCAAGGTGACAGGGCTGTTAGTGCAAGGGTCCGTGACTTCATTGCTTTGAAACCCCCAGAATTCTTTGGGTCGAAACCAGAGGAGGATCCCCAGGACTTTATTGATGGTATGCTAAGGACGTTCCGGTTGATACATGCTTCAGACACTGAGTTGGTAGAGCTAGCGTCCTATAGATTGAGAGATATCTCGATCCAGTGGTATACAGTATGGATGGCTTCGCTGGGAGCCAATGCACCTCCGCCGGTATGGCAAGAGTTTGTCGATGCTTTTTTCCGCCACTACATGCCTCTAGAAGTTCGGCGAGCTAGGGCCGATAAATTCTTGAATCTGAGGCAAGGTAGTATGAGTGATACAGAGTATAGTCTCCGCATCAATTCCTTGGCTAGGTATGCTTCGGCCATGGTAGCGGATATGGGCGATCGGGTGCACCGGTTTTTGAAAGGCCTAGGGCCACACTTGATGGATAAATGCTTAACTGCGTCCATTCAGGATGGCATGGATATTGCACGCATTCAGGCACATGCTCAGGAATTAGAGGAACACCTACAACAGCGGAGAAATGAACGTGAGCAGGATAGGAGCCATAACAAGAGGGCCAGACCTTCGGGTTCGAGAAGCGAGTCCAGGGGCGGACACAAACAGCAGTTTCCCAGCCATTCAGGCTATTCTATGACCAGTACACCTCCACAGTTCACGAGGCAGAGATTTGACAGATCTACTCGTTCCGAGCTGAGTCAGGGTTATTCGGGGTCTCAGTTTAGAGGTGATTCAGGCCAGTCAAGGCCACCTGTACCACGATGTTCCCAGTGTGGGAAGTTGCATTGGGGTCAGTGCCGATCAGGTTCAATATGATTAACGATAAGAAAAGCACGAATTGATTTATGGTTCACCTAGATGTTATGTTATGTACGATAAGGGGGTACTCGGGTGGGGTAGCACCGGGTGCTCGTCGTGGCCCCCTAGCCGGGTCGTGACAAAAGGTTTTGGGGTCAAGTGAATAGAAGGAATGAAGTTCATGGAAAATCGGGAAAAAACTTGGCAGAATTCTGGACAGGATTTTTGTCCAACTTTAGGGAGGCATATCTTCTACCATATGTGGAATTATGGAATGCATAACCTATGTAAATTCAAATTCAGAGAGTTTTCTTTCCAATGCAGCTGACAGATCGCAAATCTGAAGAGTACAAGATGTACGTCCCGTACCTTATTTTCCAAAAGTTGGTAGAATGTTGGATTTTTTAGGGTCCAAGTACATGATACAAGTACGGGACGTACATAGAAATACACCCGTACATAGAGGACGTACATTTGAGGCGGTGGAAATGTTTTTAAGTGTTTAAAAAGGTCCAAGCTCATTTTCCTTCATTTTTTTCATTCCCAATAGACCCTAGAGACCTCTAGAAACCCTTTCAAACATTTCCTAAGTAAACCCAAGATAAATCAAAGATCAAAAGTGAGAATCAAGGGCCTAGGGTTTTCAAAGTCTTGTTGAAGCTTGCCTTTTATTCTTGTAGAAGCTTTGGAGGATATTTCAAGTGATGTGATCTTGGAATTGAAGTGTTCTTGAGGTAAGATTTCATCTTATTTCCATTTTTATGAGTTTATATGATAGTTATGCTAAGGTTTGAGAGAAAGAAATTGGAGGAAAGGCTTAAACATGAACTTGATGTTATTTTGAGTTGTAATCTAACTTGAGCCATGATTGTTAGTGTGCTTTGAGCAAAATTTTGTTATGGGGATAATAGTTTGAGAATATGTTAAGGTTGTTATACTTGGTGTATTTGGAAGAAGGAAGTGTTGTATACAAGCGTATATCGGGCTGCTCAATTGTATAACTTTAAATATTGTGGATATGAGTTTAAAGAAGATCATATGAGGTTGTTATGTTAATTGTTGGTTGTGGACTTTGTGGTGATGATTAAGAAATAGGGGAAATGCTGCCTATTTCACTTTAGATCGAGTTATCATTAGTATACGTGATACACTAGGCCATCTAAGTTGTATATGCATTCCTTTGTTATAAGATTGGCGCTCTAGTTATGATAAGCTTGTTGTTGGATTACTTGGATGGCTTGAGGTATGTTAAGGCTAACTTTCCTTCTTTTAGCATGATCCTTATGAACGGAATGTAAACGTAACGCTACTCCATAATGAATTCAATTCTTAGTAGCTAGGGATGTTTCATGTTGCTTCATGTTTTAGAATGTTATTCTCTGTAAGTTCTTCTTCAGATTCATTATGATTCATAGTCACTTATTAATGAAAACGCTATCTCATAACGATGTTCGGAGGTGTAACGACTTTTCGTCACTCCGACAGACTCAAGATGTACTCTTATCACATTCTTGCATTGATTTCATATATATATGTACAGACCTATGTCCCCTCATGCGTTATATATGTGTATTTTATGTATCGTAAATATGTATGGGGTATGGGGAAGGTGACAACGTTATATACACACTACCACCTGATCAGCTAATCACATGATGATGATGATGTCTACAGAGGCCGATATGATACAATGGAATGCCCACAGAGGCTTGGCAGGCGTTATATACGCATATATATATGTATGACCATTATACATACATGAGCCATATTTATGTATATTATTGACCCCCAGAGGCAGTTCAGACATACAAGTTGTATTCATTTCATCCTATGTTCCCTTTTGTCTCTTTTATATTACTTTCATGCCCTTTCTGGGGGCGCTGCATTTCATGCCCACTGGTTCAGGTAGACAGATAGACGATCAGCCACTGTAGGCTACTGCTCAGCTGATATTGGAGCACGTCTCTTATTCCGGAGTTGCTGTAGAGTTTTGGTACGTTATACTTTTGCGTACACATGGATACGGCGGGGCCCTGTCCCGACCTTTTTATGTCAGATACTCCAGTAGAGGCTGCAGACAGTCATGGTATAGTTAGACTTTATATGGCCCTTCGGCCCATATTTTTGTTGCATGGTATTGCACATTGGCCTTGTCGGCTTGCATAGTTTTGTCTGATTTAGTTGTATAGTGTATCTTCTTGGGCCTATTCCTTTTTCAGCATATCTCTTGTATGATTTTATCACGACCCAACTAGGGGCCGTGACGAGTACCCGATACTTGTACCGAGCACCCCTTATCTATCATGTATAAACAGAGCCATATTTTTTTTTGAACATTAACATTAGCAGCGTCATTATGAACATAGACTAGTAAACTTCGTTAACACTTTATACAACAGCATTATCATGCCAAACATCATATATCTAGCTGTACCTGACTGACTGTACATATCTGTCTACAAGCCTCTAGACATAGTATACTTATACATAGAAAGGGTCGGGTACTATCGTGCCCGAATGTACATATACAAAATAGTACCACTGAAGTGAAGCTCCGGAACAACTGGAGCACTGTAGAGTACTGCTGGTAAACTCCTAAAGATCAAGTCCACCTGTCTGCTGACCTACGCGGCATGAAACGCAGCGTCCACAAGAAGGGACGTCAGTACGAATAGTGTACCGAGTTTGTAAGACATGGAAGATAACACAAGCAATAACATAGTGTATAATGAATAATGTCATGGAGTCATAGGACATAGAAAATAGAACTATTATCATGTCATGTATTATCATATCGTATCGTATCGTGTCATATCTTATCTTGTCTTGTCGTAGCATGTCGCGTTATAGTATATCGTGTCATAGTATGTCAGGCTATAGTATATCATATCATAGCATAGCATGTTATGGCGTGTCGTGTCATAGCATAGCGTGTCATAGCATGTCTTACCATAGCATAGCTTGTCATATCATGTCTTGTCGTGGCATATCATAGCATATCATATCGTAGCATAGCATGTCATAGCATATCGTATCATAGCATGTCTGGTCTTGACATAGTAGGTCATATCATAGCGCCGAACAATGTCGGCTCACCCACATAGCGCCGATATGTACCGGCTCACCCATATATCCCGCGTCCGGGCACCCCGCGTCCGGGATGATAATCCAGCTGATCAGGTGGCAGCGAAACATATTTCCCTTCCCGTTCCCCCATGTATCCCTTTCCCCCCAGCCCAGGTTCATATACATAGCTTGTATATATATACATGTCTTATATACATTTACTTATCTTATATACATATACGTATTTCATATACTTATACATATCTTATATACATATACATGTTTTATATATATATATCATATAAGCACACAAGGGAGCCCAAGGAAGAAAAAAAAATCATGTATTCATCGGAGCGACGTAAGGTCGGTGACCTCCGATTACATCCTGGAATGCTAGTGATAACTCCGTCTCACCTTGAAGGAACAAGTATTTTAAGGCGAGACTATCAACGAAGAATAATATTACGGTAACCGTAGAATGAAATCGTGGGAATTATAGGTGACAGTCATAGGCGTTGGAGTCTTAGAAAATAAAGTTATAGCTAGGAAATATAAATACGATTCAAAAATTAGTTTATCACTTTCATTGTTTACATAAGATACTTAGCTTAGTCATAGAGTCGTTCCGGTCGTACTGATCGTAAGTACACTCTCTCGTCTAACATTGTCATTATCATTATCACCGTAGAAGCATTCTCGTTAGAGTGGTCATAGTACTTATCATTAGCGACGACATCGAGATCAAAGGCCCCCTTTGGATTCGCTTCAAATAAGTCAACCGAGACTATAGGAAAATCCGAGAGTAACGGGCCCACCTCGGGCCGGATGAGGTAGCGTATACGATTTACATATATTACGTGTCATAGCGTTACTTGTGAGGGTCTTAGGGTAATCGGGTCCCATTTATACAAGTTCTAAGGGCGTAGGAGGTTTTTCCAACAATTGGCACACTTTCTATTTCAATTCTATTGAACAAAAAGTGGAAAACTTTAGGTGCGGATTCCGGGGAACCGAGTTGTCCCCGAGGCTCGTACCAAACCTATTACAACTAAGACATGCCATAGAAAGAAGGGTGAAGCCTTACATACCTCTTTCCGCTCCTTTAGCTATTCCAAATTCACGTCACAATTTCGTCAAAATCTGCGAATTGGTCATTTTTACCAAAACTTCCATTAGTATACTTAGAGTCAAAACCTTAAGGAAACATTTTTGCTACCGAAATTTCGGCAGCATTTCCTCTATAAATATACCATCCTCGACATTTAATTTAGTCAAATCCTCATCAAACACAATCCGGGAATTCAAACCCGGCCAAACTATTAACATAACTCAACAATCGCACTAACAATTCACATATTTCCTTCAATATACATAATCTCCCAATTATCAATACTTCACCAAAGTTATCAAACATTTATTTGCGATATGAAATCTACGATGATTACAACTTCATTTTTATTATTGAATCCATGATAACAACAATCAAACACTACATAAAAATCAATTCGATTGTCCAACACAACAACACTACATTCGGCCACCATTATCAATCAACACAACAACCAAAATACTAACTAGCACTTGCTTACCATTTCTTCATGCTTCAACACATATACACTACTATACATACAATATACACGGCCATACACACACCATATACCTCACGGCCACAACACAACATCAATATTCTCCCAACTCATTCAATTTCCATTTTCCACATATCATTCACAACAATAACAACCAAACACTAGTTAAAACAATTGAAGCATGGCTCCTACACATGCATATATGTACACGGCCATATATTATATTTATCTCCTTCATGAATTTCATCCATTTTTGCATACTACAACACATATAAACCATGTATAACACATAAAACAAGGTTAGAATTTACCTTTATTCTTCAACTTCTCACTTGCTTATCTCTTGGCAACTTATATGATTTTGAATCTTTCTTGCTCCAACAACAACTCTACCTTGTTAAGAACCCTCCACTTAGTAGGAAATGATTTTTGGAAGAATTTTATCAATTTTTCCTTGTGGATCTTACTATGGCCGAATCTTGCTTGCCTTTGTCCTTCAAGTTTTTCTTCTTGAACCTTCTTGAATTGTAGAGTAGTAAATTAGTCTTCTTTTGCAAGACTTGAACACATTTATACACACAAAGGGGCACATGGCCGGTCATGTGCCCCCTATTTTCCACTAATTTCTTTAAATTGTTCAAGATTATCCTTTAAGGCTTCAAATTTGCATAGTCTCTTGACTTGGTCAACTTTTGCCCACATGTGCATGTCTTGCAATATAATATAATCTCATGTCCCCTTTTTATGGTCTAAATCAATTGGCCAACATGGCCTTTTCATGAAGGCCTTGTGAAATTACCATTTTGCCCCTAGCCCTTTGCGTGATTACCTTGAGTCATTTCATGAATTTCTTTCTTCACCCTTAATATTTCTCAATAATTCCGTGCTAATAATACCCATAAACAATATTCATAGTCCATTCATATTTAAAATAACCTTGAGAAATAGTCACTTCCTTAACTCCCCGCGATTACCTCAAACTATCCGAACGTTCAAAATGCGGGCTATAACAGATTTAGTATATTTTTATCTGGTGACCCTCGAGGTCCACTCTTGTTTTTTATCATGATAGGAAAGCATATTTAGCGGTGCTCGGCAGGTAAGGCCCGGGTGCCCGTCATGGCCTATCAGTTTGGGTCATGACAAACCTGGTCTTCCAAGTAGCCTCTTAAACCGAACGATGCCTCCATTGAACCTTTACTGAAGCTTTATCTTTTGACCGTAAAATGGCAACCAGCTCGTCCTCAAAAGTCAAGTTCGGATCAAGCAACACCTAATCCCATTTAATCACATGAGAACCATCCAAATGGTACTTCTTGAGCATTGAAATATGAAATACGGGAAAAGACAACTTGTAAGCTACCTCACTAATACACTGAACAATCTCAAAAGGACCAATGTGTTACATGTACCCCGTATCTTCGAAGAAGCACTTATCAAATTTGAAACATAAGTACGTTGAGTATGGTTAAGTAAAACCACTTTAGAATATAAGAAGCAAGAATCATTAAGTATATTTAATCAGTGAAGGATGTATATGAGGTATACCGGAAGGTTTTATAAGGAAATGAGTGGAAGAAATGGAGTAGTACGACATTGGAGAAAGGATGGGTAATGTTTTGTGTGAAAGTTTTGGTCCAACTCGGTGGACGAAATATCTCTTAGCATATGAAGTGTTTTAAGGTGAAAGAAAAGCCTAAAATGAAGTTCGTCGAGTCTAGTTTCTAACGCAACAAACCGCTCATCGATTGGACTTCGGAGTAGAGAATTATGGACGTTACAAGTTCAGCTGATAAAGCAGAAACGCGTGCTACAGTACTACTACAGTAACCGGGCTGCTACAGTACTGCTACAGTGAACCCGACCCGAATTTGACCCTTATAAAAAGGGTAAGACCCTCTTTTTATTCACCAGATTTTAGCCCAGAAATTTCTAGAAATTGAAGAGAGAGAGAGGGAAACAAAAGGTAAGCAATTTTCAAGTGACGGAGTATTAATCGAAGCTCGGATAAACACATAGATGTGATTCTAGTATGGTTTTGTGGTGGATTCAAGGTGGATATTGAAGATATCGCTGTCTTAACAAAAATAAGGTATGAATCTCTCCTTATTAATATTACTTTTTGTTTATTTACGAAGATAGAGTGATGAAATGGTTGTATAATAAAGTTGTTGGTTGAGAAATTGAACAAACATCGCGTGGGATGTTTTATGGAATATTTGGTATTGATGATGATGTTGTTGATGTTGGTGTTGTTGTAGTTGTTGTTTTGTTGGTATTGTGATTTCGGGCTAGGCATATAAACAGGGGAGCTGCTGCCCGAATTTTGGCAGATTATAAGTGAATTTATTTGAAGGACTAAGACAAGCGTATAACGATGAGTCTAACGATTGTGTGAATCCTTTTAAATGTAGACTTGCGAGCTCGGACGAATAAGTGTAGATAATTGGAGGCTGAACAGGTATGTTAAGGCTCGTCCCTTTCTTTCAAAGGCATGATTCTTATGGTATGATTTCATAAATGTTTCCGTAACCTTCTTGTCTTCAAAAGCCAAAAGTCCATGGTTCTTAAAGCTTCTCATGATGTCTAGGATAAGAATGATTTTATGATGGTGACAACGATAATGATGATTTTGTGTTTATGATTTCAAAGCTATTATGAAAATGAGCTACTTCTAGATGTTTTCAATTTTATTCATTGATGATGACTCTACCTCTAAAAGCTCCAAGGTGTATGTAAAGTTACCCCTTCTTTCTTTTTGGCATGAACTACGTAAAGTGAGCGAACGACGAACATACGTGACTCCAATGAACTCTAATTCTTGGTGGTACTTAACATGATAATTGTTTTTTATTCTCCAGTGTTGGTTTATTCTAATTATTCTATTGAGTCTCAGATGATGATTTAGCTTGCATATGGTTTCTCATGATATTCTACTCGTGCATACGATTAATATATCATTCACTGAGTCCCGGGCCGGGTACGTAATCGTGCACAGTTTCATTGCATTTTTCACCGAGTCCCTCACTAGAGGGCCGGGTATGTATATTATATATTTCACCGAGTCTCTCACTAGAGGGCCGGGAACATATTACATTTCACCGAGTCCCTCACTAGAGGGCCGGGTATGTATTACATTTCACCGAGTCCCTCACTAGAGGGCCGGGTACGTATTATATTTCACCGATTCCCTCACTAGAGAGCCGGGTACGGTATATGTATGATTGTTTCACTGAGTCCCTCACTAGAGGGCCGGGTACGATATATTATATATGCATGCATAACTCATCTTATAAGGCACAGATGCATCGGTATCTTTGATTATCGTACTCGTCTCCTGTCAACTTTTTGCTCAGCCATGATCTTCTTTATTGTACTTCATGCTTTATATACTCAGTACATTTTCCGTACTGACCCCCTTTCTTCGGGGGCTGCGTTTCATGCCCGCAGGTACAGACACTCAGTTGGTGATGCTCCGACTTAGGACTCAGTTGGTGATGCCCGCAGGTACAGACACTCAGTTGTAAGAAAACTCCGTCAAAGGCAAGAACTGATCCCAATGACCACCAAAATCAATAACACAGGCCCGTAAAATATCCTCAAAGACCTGAATAGTCACTCGGACTGACTATCCTTCTGAAGGTGAAATGTTGTACAATGTTCCACCCGAGTACCCAACTCTTTTTGCATAGATCGCCAGAAATGAGATCTAAACTGAGTGCCTCGATCCGAAATGATAGAAATGGGCACCCTATGCAAATGAACTATCTCCCGGATGTAGATTCTGGCCAACTTCTCTGAATTGTAAGTAGTCTAAACGGGTACAAAGTGAGCCGACTTAGTCAAACGATCCACGATGACCCAAATAGCATCAAATTTTCCCAAAAGTCCATGTTAGCCTTACCACCAAATCCCTAGCAATCCACTCCCATTTCCACTCATGTATAGACATCCACTGAGTAAATTCCACCTAGCTTTTGGTGCTCGTATTTCTCTTGTTGACAATTCAAACACCGATACACAAGCCCCCAATGTCCCTCTTTATACTACACCACCAATAATGTTGTTTCAAAATTTTGATACATCTTGGTATCTCCCATATGAATAGAGTACCTTGAACTATGACCCTCTTCCATGATCAACCTGGTCAAATCCCCCACTTGGGGAACACATATGCGACCCTTCATCCTTAAAACACCTTCATCATCGAGAATTGCCTCATTGGCCTTTCCTGTTACACCTCTCATTTTTAGAACATGAGCATGCCACGTACTTCACCGTATCTATGGAGTATCGGAGACATCCCATGAAGTTTTGGAAGGTACAAGCCATGGGAAGTTCGTAACAATGAGGTAAAGGATGAATTACGATCTCGTATGTCGTAACTGGGAAGGAAAACCTTGAAACCAAAGGACATGACAATTATCAAGTATGATTAATGATAAATATCATGTATGGAGAGTTTCGGAAGATTCTGGGATCAAGCAAATCGAAGAAAATAAGTTTGTCGAAAATTTAAAAAAATGTTAGCAGAATTTTGGACAGAGTTTTGGGTCAAATTTGGAGGGGGTATATCTCTAGGTATATTAGAATTTTTAAGGTGTTTCAAAGCCTAAAATGAAGTTCGTTGAGTCTAGTTTCCAACACAACAAACCGCTCATCAAAACGACATCGGAGTAGGGAGTTATGGCCATTTTAAGATAACCCATCCAAGCTGCCAAACGGCTTCCGCGGGTCCCACTTGAGAAAGTCGGTGTAACCGACTTATGAGGGTATAAATACCCCCATCAACCCCATTTGTTTAGCATTTTACACTTCCATGAGTTCTAAAAATCTCCTAACACATCCCCCAAACATTTATAGCCCATTAAATCAAGAATTTAACAAGATTACACGAAACTAGTCTATGAAAGGTGATTGTTCTTGCTTCTACTTGATGTTGTGGTGAGTTTGGTATTGAAGAAAGTTGGTGTGGATAAATTTCTTCAAATATAAGGTATGTTATTCATCCTATCTCTTACGTTGAGTAGATTTGAAGGTTTAACAAGTCTTAAAAGTGAAAATAGTTATGGAGGAAAGGTCATAAAGTGTTGTTTTGTAGTTGTTGTGTTTATGGACTGTTTTGAGCATGTTGTGGCCGTGTGGTTGGGCTGATTTACATGTATATGAATGGTATCTAATGTTGTTGTTGTGTTGATGATATTATGCTCCTTAATTGGGAAGAAAGGAAGTGTATATCGTTGTTGTATGTTGAAAAACATTGTGTGGGATGTTTTATGGAATATTTTGATAGTGATGATGATGTGGTTGCTATTAGTATTGCTATTATTGTTGTTTTGTTGGTATTGTGATTTCGGGCTAGGGATATAAACAGGGGAGATGCTACCCAAATTTCGGCAGATTTTAAAAGGAATTAATTTGAGGGCTTAAGACAAGCATATGATGATAAGCCTAACAATAGTATGAATGATTTATATGTAGATTTACGAGCTTGGAAGGATAAACGTTGAGTGCCTAAGGAGACCGAAAGGTATGTTAAGGCCAGTCCCTTTCTTTCTAAAGGCATGATTCCCATCTAATGCACCCATACATGTTTTCCATAATATTCTTATTCCCAAAAAGCTAGAAGTTCATGATTCTCAAAGTTCTTATACTGCTAAAGATAGATGTTTCCTATGTCGATAATGATGATGATGATGATGATCCCATTTCTAGAGATTCCAAAGTTTACAGTCTTGATGTTATTATGAGATTATTGGGCTTATTTTATGATTTACTTGATTTTATTCATTATTGTTGATCTCACCTTATGATAATTGTTCATTCAAGGTAAGATATAGCGATGATGATTATTCCATAATATAATCGGAGGTTAGCGACCTTATGTCACTCCGATAGAGTGGTATCTTTTAATTGGGCTCTCATGCATGCTTTATATCTATGTAAGTATTTTCTTTCACACCGCGCCTTAATGGCCGGGCAAGATAACACCGTGCCTACATGGCCAGGCAAGATAATATCGTGCTTATATGGCCGGGCAAGATAACACCGCGCCAACATGGCCGGTCAAGATAACACCGTGCCTACATGGCCGGGCAAGATAACACCGCGCCAACATGGCCGGTCAAGATAACACCGTGCCTACATGGCCGGGCAAGATAACACCGTGCCTACATGGCCGGGCAAGATAACACCGCGCCTATATGGTCGGGCAGTTTACTTATATATATATATATATATATATATATATATATATATATATATATATATATAATGTTGATTTAAAAAGTTAAAGTTAGCATGCATGGTATCCGCCTTAAGAGGCAATCAGATGTACAGGTTATCTTTATCTCATGTTATGTTCCATATTTCTTGTTATGTTGTTATTCATGTCTTACATACTCAGTACACTGTTCGTACTGACGTCCCTTCTTTTGGACGCTACGTTCATGCTCGCAAGTAGACAGGTACACGGATTTGACCCGTAGGTGATTTATCAGCGGATTCTCAGGAGCACTACACTTACTTCGAAGCTGCAGTTTATTGGTATTGGTCCTTGTGGTCACTTGTATTCTATGTAGAGGCTCGTAGGAATGTGTGTGTAGTTAGACATTTCATATCCCTACCCGTCCATATCATTGTATAACATTTTAGTAGCCTTGTCGGCTGGTAATGATGGACATAACTGTTGAAGATTATATAGAGATGTGCCGTTATATTGTGATATATGTCCTTACAGATTATGATATCCAGGAGCTATCTTTATGGTCCACCCAAAAAATTTTATGAGATGTATGTTTAGAGGTGCTTGGTGTGTTAGCTCCGGGTGCCCGTCATGGCCCTCTAGTTGGGTCGTGACAAAAGTGGTATCAAAGTAGTTCGTCCTAGGGTGTGTCTATGAGTCATGTCCAGTAGAGTCTTATTTATAGGTGTGAAGCGCGCCACACTTATAAACAAGAGGCTGCAGGACATTTAGGAACCATTGACCTTTCTTTCTCATCTTAGATCATGTCGTAGAGCTAAATTATACGATGTGATGCCCCTGATCCTAATCCTAAATGTTTTTATTGTGGGTGACCTGTTGGATATGCCATTATGAGGTAATTGATGAGAATTGAAGTTGTTACTCTGAAAGGTATGTTTCCTGCCTTATTGATATTGATAGACTTTGATATAAGAACTCGAGCTAGATTTTACGAGTATTTGTGATCGTCCTGTGAGGCATTAGATGTGTTTTCTGGGCTGTGTGTAGGAATGAGGCAATGAGAAGTATAAAGGAAACTCTGCCGAAATTTTTACAAATTAAATTGTTTGAATGTCTATGCTATGACAATCGAATGTTTGGAAAGTCATGATTGAATGAACCATTATGAGACGCTTTCAAAGAGAAGTTTTAGAATGATTTTAATTTAAGGGAAGAACCCTGGAGGGGAAAATGATTATTAATTAAAGGAGTTGGAATGAGTGCATTGAGATTTCAGAGAATTGAGATATATTGAAGATATAGGGAAAGTTGACATTAAGAATTCAAATGCAGTATTATGATTTATAGATTGGTAAGTAAGAGATAACGAAAAGATATTGATATGGGAAAGGAAGTTAACGAGCAGGGGAAAGTTTTACTCTAGAAGTTTATACATATACATAAGATCGGGACGGGTTGATGACAGGCACACAGACTCGTTTTATCAGACTTTCCTATATGATATGAGTTTACATTGGGATTCAGAAGTCACCAGTCATTTGACTTCAAGGGGGTTTCTGAGTATTTGGTAGTTGGTACTATTCTGAGAATCGTTATGGCTAATTTACTTCGGGTATTAATGATGACCTTGAACTCAAGAATGAGAAATGGATAGGTAAGTTGGAATGTAATTATGATTGTCTTCTAGATTGCTTATATAACTTCTAAATGTGATGTTGTGTGGCCGATGAAGGAAGTAGAGATTGTATCAACCTTAGAAATATGTAGTGTATTTCTAGCTAATCCTTATAAGAAGGCTTTATCTCAAATTGTTTCAGACGGGTGTTGTGAAGATTATTGACGATAGAGAAATTAGGTGCGATGTCGGTTTATGTGTAAGGAGAGAAGAGAGTAGGTGTACAAGTGAAGATAAAGTATTACAAGGATCGATTCGGTTGCTACAGAAAAGTAAAGGATGTGAGGTTGATTATTTTAGACAAAGAGGCAGGGTACAAGTATGAGTAAAGATTTTTAAGAAAAGTTATATCGCCGGGATTCATAGCTAGGACGTAGAAGGAAATGCTAGGGAGACCTACAGATTTAGACATACAAGAAAAAAAAGAATATGACAAACCAGAATAGCCCGAGGGAAATTAGGAGCATATGAGCTTTACAATTAGAATTTTGAAATGATCGCAAGGTATGAGTCTAGCTAGCTGGGCAAAAAGAGAGGGGAGATATATTAAAGCCACAGATTCAGGACAAAATCAAATGGCAACAGGATATCTCGCAAGAAAAATGTATTGAAAAGCGATAAAAGATAAGTCACGAGTGGCTACATCGAGTATTATGTATACCCTTATGATTGATGTTACGACATGTTAAAAATATTGATTGTGCCGTATGTTAAAATTGAGGTAGCAAGCACTACAGAAAGAATCAGGATTGGGTTTTCTTGGGAATTAAAGTCAGATAGCGGTAACACGACCAAATATGTAAGCACGAGCTGTCACGACCCAACCGGAGGGCCATGACGGGCAGCCGGTGCTAACCCACCCGGCACCTCTCATCGTACATTCATATTCACATCTAGGTGAGCCGCATGGCTTATTCATGATTTCTATACATCAATAATACTAATCTCATTGGGCAACGACACATTTATATCATCATCAACAACTATGCCCATATCCATATACACAAGCCGACGAGGCTAAAAAAATAATATACAAAATATGAGCCGGCAAGGATAAAAGACATCTAACTATACACAACTGTCTACGAGCCTCCAAAAAGAGTATGTGACATCATATAGATGGGACAGGACCCCGCCATGCCCATGTGTGTATGCACAAAAGAATAGTACCAACAGCTGCAGCTCTGAATCAATTGGAGATCCACTAAGCAGTCTCTGAACCAGTAGTCTACGGATCAAATCTATCTCCCTGTCCACCTGCAGGCATGACACACCGTCCACAAACAAAAGGACGTCAGTACGAATAATGTACTGAGTATGTAAAGCATAATCAACATAATAATAGAAGCATAGGAAATAATATAAGATAGGAGGGTCATGAGATAATAGAGTCGTTTGTACCTCTAGTGGCAACCATCATGTTTTCTTACCCTTTTTCTAATAGGAACCTTCCATTTCTAATGCTTACTTATGTATTAGTACCATACCCGACCATAGAGGTTCGGTGTCTCGCATACCCAGCCATGACAAGACTTGGTGTTATACATACCTGGTCCTACCAAGGCTCAGTGTTATCCGTACCCAACTGCAGTGGTGTGCGCGTGATAGATACCATACCCGGCCATATAAGTTCGGTGTTACATAAGCCATACATAGATATACATGTATACATAGGAGTCCATAAGTATCATCAACATCATCATCATTGTTGTTTTTGCTATATCCTTCCTTAGAGGATCAACTATCATACTACAAAGATAATGGCATCGTGGGAGTACCAAGATACCATGAACTTTAGTAATTCAAAGGATGAAGTCATTTGGAGGACATTATGGAACTCATGTTAAGGTATATAGCAATGGAATCATGCCTTAATGAAAGAAGGGTTAGCCTTACATACCTTGTCATCTTCTTAACTACTTAACGTTCACCGTTGAAGCTTGAGAAATCTACATTTAGAGGGATTCATACCATAGTTAAGCCTTAATGATACCCTTAAATCCAAACTAGAATAATTCATGAGTTGATGAAAATTGGGCAGAATTTCTCCTATTTCATAGACTTCCACCATATCGCTAAACAACTCCCAAACAACTATAATAACATTCACAATATCATAATCAAGTAGTCACATTCCATTAAGTCTTCCAAATTCATTCTCATATTAAACTTATACTAACAACTTCACATCAACCCTTAGCACATTTTCATACAACACTTCCTAATTATCATTATTACCTTCCATAACAAGATTATATCCATATTATACTAAGAGTCATGACTCAAGTTAGCTTCCTACTCAAAACATTATGAAATTTGTATTAAGCTTCATTTTCTACTTCATTTCCTCATCCAAGTTATTCAACAACTAAACATGCTTAACAACATGTAATAAGCATGAAAACTAACCTTTTATCTCATAGGAATGAGCTTTGGATCAAAATATCAACTTGTGCAAAACCCTAGCTACAATAGCCAAGTAAATCTTGAAATCTACTAACCCTAGGGAGCTTTCTAACACGTGAACACTTCAATTCTTGCTATTAGATCTTGTTTTCTCTTGGGTTGGAGTGGAATATTCTTGGAGAAGGGTTTGGAGCTCTCAAGACTTGGAGAGAGGGTGGGAAACGAAATAATGAACAAGGGGGCCATATATAACAAAAATGAAATTTTGGCCCGACCCGGATATATGGCCAATTATACGGGCCGTATAATTTATACGGTCCGTATAATTGGACCGTATAATCCCACCAGGAAATCACCCCTCTCTGGAAGCTTTCTACGGACCATTATACGGGCCGTATAATTTATACGGGCCGTATAATTTATACGGTTCGTACAATGGGCCGTACAAACTGGAAATTTCCGAACTTCACTCTCGACGATTCGTTCAACCTCTAATCCTTGTGGAACCATCTTCGCACTTATATAACACTTCATTAACCATACAATAGGCCCTATAGCAGCCCCTCAAGACATTTCTAAATACGCATCAAGTCAACCATCGCGAAAACCCTTCTAAACATGACTTACATCTCACTTCTTTTGATGAACTTAGCTTCACATATTCATATAACTTCAATATCTTATGGCATGCTCTTAAAACTATTAGATACTCTCCTTAATCTCATAAGGACCTCGTGTTTTTCTTAAGCTTGCATTAGTCTACTCACAAGACAACAAGTCTAGAATTTTCGAGATGTAACACGAGCATTAGGAAAAAGAAGGTCATGATATCATGAAGGGGAGAGAAACTTCGAAAAGGAAAACGTATACACATTGAGTATCAGGTAATATATTTGAGGAAAAGGTTAGGATGAAAGCAGGAAAGCAGACGATAGGATCAAATTTAAATAAATCAACGGGAGATAGAGTAATGTTGTACGTGACAAAGGATGAACGTGAGGACCCTGGGACCAACCGATACATCTTCATAACCCGAACCAAAAAGGTTGTAAATAATGGACAAAGGTGCATCATTGAGAAGAAATAAACAGGTCTTATGAGAGCAACGAGGAAATTTTAAGCTCCTGAGTTTTAACCAGGAGAATGGATGTGAACACATGATTGGTACACCTATTTAAGGGGAGAAAGTACCCCAAGAAGAGATTTTCAGTGTCGAAAGGGATTCGCACTCTTAACGAAAAAATCTAAGGTTTCCTAACCTAAGAGTAAAGGATGACTAATGGAAACAGGCGTTTTAGGAGTAAAGGAAAACAAAAGAAACTATGAGGACTAAAGGAAGGAGGAGGTGTCAACGAAATGGTTAAAGGGAATTATGTGGCCGCCGATAACAAGGAGAAGGTTAATGAGTCAGTAGGCTTGCCCAAAGGAAAAAAAATTGAAATTATAAGACAATGGTTGTGTGAAAGATGAAAAAATGCGATCATGAAGGAAACCAAGAAAATTAGAGATATATATATATATCTATATATGTGTGTGCAAGTTGTAGTATCAGAAAGAAAGATGAAGACTCAATGAAAGAAGAAAGAAAAGGGTGTACTTTGTGAGGATTTCATGATAAGAACAAGAACCGATAGGACACTAGAAGGACTATGATGTATAGCTTTGATGCCAACAAGTAGTTAAGGAGAATTACGAGACAAAATTATCTAAGCTAATGAAAGGACAAGTCGTGGAAATGGATGGCGTGGAATACCAACTTTTTATGGTATAGTATAGACATAAATCGGAATTGGGAACCTAGAGCAAGGAGAATTTCAAGGATATTAAGAAGATAGTCGTGGAGAAAGACTAGGGCTAAAGGAGCGTGGTATAGTCGGACACTCCATAAGGGGACTAATGAATTTTGATGTCCCATTAAGTCATTAGCCTAGAGGACTACTTGTCATGAGAGGTAGAAGTGAAAAGATAATAAAGAAGGTATCTGAATTGTATCTGATATGTATAAGCATTTTGATTTGATACAAGAACTCAACTAGCAAAAAGGAAAATAAGTTAAACCATGCGATGAAAAGAACTCCGGAATTATATGGAATAGAGGAGTTGAAGGATCGCTAAGGTCGGTCAGATGACTATCAAAGACGGTTAACACTCAAAGGTTACGGTATATGAGAAGATCCTTTAAAAGGTGGGGGGGGGAGAACAAATTTAGTTCTAAGATGAGCTACAATATTCCGAAGCTCAAGAAGAGGGAAATATATTGGCTTGAAGGAGCCAAAATTCGAGATGAACCAATATATCAAGAATGTGCTAAAGAAAAGTGAGAATGGATTAAATGCAGGTATATCAGGAGACAAATATGGAAGGAGAATAAGTTTCGCCAATGCAATACGTTGTATTCCGGACTATAGTTTGAATCGCTCGTACCGGAGAAATTTTGGTTACATTTAAGTGTGCAGTAACGTACTCCGAGAGGTAACGAAAGGAGTAAGAAGGGTCTGTAAGCTGACCAGAGAGTAAGTATAAAGGACAATCTGGATTACAAAATGGAAAATCTTAGCACTAGAAGAGATGAAAGTTTTAACAAGAGGAATAATTATAGGGAGTTCAATGATCTCCAAAGGAAAGGGAGATAGTGTGCCTATGGATAGCAAGACAGCAGTGCTACTTGAGACTAGAAAGTACCTCGCAAGTCGTGGAGTCACAAGTCGCCGGTCATATCAAATGTGAGAGCATATGTTAAAGAACCATATGTACAATCGTCATGATTCAATGGCCGACAAAATGGTGTAAGGACAACGATAAGGAGTCAAAAAAGAACATAGGCTAATTTAAGTCTCAAATGATCACCGGTACAAGAGAATCAAAGACTTAAGAAGAAAGCATACTCGTATCAAAAGGAAGTTATGATTAAGTAGGATTTTATCTTAGTTCCATGTTCATGAGTTTATTTTGCAATTATGCTAAAATTGAGAGGAAATTTTAGGAAAAGTTCAAGTATGAATAGGATGATATTGTAAGGAATTAAAGAGTCTGATCAAGGAATTAAAAGGAGATGATATGGTTTGTATATAAGGTCGACGAGTACAAAAAGGGATAATCTAAAATAGCACCAAAGAAGCAAGCAAGGAAGGATGCCATATCTGAACAAGAGAACTTGTCTACTAGTAGTGAAATAAGAAGCAAGGAAAAAGATGTCACGACCCAGCTAGGGCCGCGACGGGTACCCGGAGCTAGTTACCGAGCACCGCTCACTCTACTTCTTATCTTGCCCATCTAATATTATTTTATCAATTTACATACCAGTTGTAGGAAAATCATAATTAAACAAACATAAATACTTTATATACAATTGCCTTTCAGCCATCAAAATAATATACATGCATATGAAAACGTCATGTGAGACCATCTAACCCGCACTGCGTATCTACGAGCCTCTACTAACATACTGTATATTCATGGACGGAACAAGACTCCGTCGTGCCCAAAAATATACATATATACCAAAAGGATAATCCTAAGCACCTCCGGACAATGGAGTGCTTTCAACCAGCTGACTGCTATTGAGGATCTGGGCCAAGCTCTCCTCCCTGTCTACCTGTGGGCATGAACACAGCGTCCGAAGAAAGGACGTCAGTACGAATGTTGTACTGAGTATGAGAAGCATAAACAATGAAAGAAAACATCAACAACATAGTGATAACATCAACGTGAAATATCTGGATCTGTCTGATAATCATAAAGGAAATCATGTGTGCCATCTTACTCATACTCATCCTCATAACATGTATGCATCATATGCAAGCTGCCCGTCCATGTCGGAACGGTGTGATAATCAATAATATTAGCCCGCGTCCAGGCCTCCCGCGTCTGGGGTACCATCTCATGCCGCCCACTAGTGGTGTCTGCCCACGCCCGAAGGTCATGGTGTATCCGTATAGCTGCCCGCCTTGGCGGTGACTGCCCGGCCAACTAGGCACGGTGTGAAATGCTCATGTCATGCTTATCATAAAATGCTCATAATAATAATATACTCATCATAAAATACTTATCTCATTGTAATACATGCATAAGGCTCAAGATCAACTTTATTCTATCGGGGTGACGTAAGGTCGTGATCCCCCGATTCTATTATGGAACAACTATTGATACTCTGCCTCACCTTGAAGGAACTAGTACATAAGGTGAGTGTAAGCGATAATTAACATCATCATTATACTAGCATCATCATATCGTATTCCTCATCTTATATAGACATTAAGGAGTTAGACTCTTAGCCTTTCGGACTATAAGAACTCATGAAGAGAATAGGAATTTCGTGCTACAAGATTCATGCCATCAGGAAGAAGGGACTAGCCTCACATACCTTGGTCGTTTAGCTAAGATATCGCTCACTCGTTCTCCTTCAATATCGCGTCGTTACCTTCATAAAGAATTCATATCAACATTAGCATACTAACTACAAGAACGCGTCGCCAATTCTAAGAGAAGTCGGACAGCGCTTCTCTTGTTTGTACTATTTTTCCCATGTTTTATATTAACTCCCAACATTCATAGCATTACTCACAATATCGAAATCAACAATCGTCGTTTACGTACATTTAGCAAAATCCACCATTTCCCTCAAATTTCCCTCATAATTAGCCTTATGACTCGTCCTTGCATTTTCATGCGTTTAATGCTTGTTTCATGATGTAAGCATCGTTTACAACGTATTTGTATTCACAACACTTCAACATTCATAATTCAATCCCACTATCATTCATTTATGGCACTATTCACTCAGTAATGGTCCATTTCTATGTTCTTCTATATTTCAAGTGTCTAAGCTTTTCAATACTTCAAACAACATAGAATGATCATGAAACTTACCTTGGATAGTGGTTGAACAACCCTTGAGTTGAAATTCTTCACTTAGCCAAAACCCTAGTTCCACCCTTTGTGGGATTTCTTGACCTGGATGATCTTTTATGGTGTTCTTACACTTGATTTCATAAGCTTGGTGGTGTTGATCTTGATGTTCCTTGTGATTCTCTTGAATTCTTGTGGAGAAAATATTTGGAAAGTTCTAGAGGTCTCCTGAGTTGCATGAATAATGAATGAAATAAAATGAGGCCTAAGTTCCTTTTAATAACTCAAAAGCTAATGCTTAATGAGTTTCTGTCGGGATGAACAGTGACCGTAATGTGCAGTTTACGGACCGTATTCTGATTTACGGTCCGTCCCAGTGAATGTATTTAAGCATTCTCCAAAAGCAGAGAGTTTGGCTGGTGGACAGGGCAGTTTACGACCTGGTTTATGGTCCGTAAACCAGTTTACGGGCCGTAAACTGGGTCGTATTTAACCATATTCAACAATTTCCAGAAAGTTGAGGTTTTTGGCAGGTTGAAGGACGAGTGCACTATACGGTCCGTAAACCACTATACGGTCCGTATAGTGCCATATACGACCACTGGCAGGCATTTCTCCGCAACTTTATTATTTTTCCGAGATTTCATAATTAGCCATTCCCGACTTAGTGAAACACCATACACTCATCATACCAGTACGGGAAAACTTCCGAGGTGTAACAAAAGAGTACAACAATTAAGAGTGCTCACTGATTGGCAGGGAGCAGTAGCAATCATGAGTTAAGACCATCTTAATGGCAACAGGTCCCAGGACAGTAATTAGATATCAGTTGACCACTGAGTACATACATAAGAACATGAGGATATGGGACTAATGAATGAGTTCGACAGAGAATTGGGAGGATATGAAAAAATACTAATAAGCCCATAGTATAAGAGCATGAAGATTAGGAACTAAAGCAGGACAACCATTTCAAGAAACTAATAAAAGCGTCATAAGCTCGCAAGCTACAACATTCGAGGATGAATGTTCCTAAAGGGGGAAGGATGTTACACCTCGCATTTTCATAGCATGAGTATGCCACGTACTGCATCGTATTAATGGAGTATCGGAGACATCCCATGAAATTTTAGAAGGTACAAGCCATGGGAAGTTTGTAACAATGAGGTAAAGGATGAATTACGATTTCATAAGTCGTAACCGGGAAGGACAACCTTGAAACCAAAGGACATGACCATTATCAAGTATTATTAATGATAAATATCATGTATGGAGAGTTTCGGAGGATTCCGGGACCAAGCAAATCGAAGAAAATAAGTTTGTCAAAAATTTGCAAAAAAGGTGGCAGAATTTTGGGTCAACTTTAGAGGGGTATATCTCCAGGTATATTAGGAATTTTAAGGTGTTTCAAAGCCTAAAATGAAGTTCGTCGAGTCTAGTTTTCAACGCAACAAACATCTCGTCAAAACGACATAGGAGTAGGGAGTTATGGCCATTTTAAGATAACCCATCCAAGCTGCCAAACGGCTTCCGCGGGTCCCACTTGAGAAAGTCGGTGGAACCGACTTATGAGGGTATAAATACCCCCATCAACCCAATTTGTTTAGAATTTTACACTTCCATGATTTCTAAAAATCTCCTAACACATCCCCCAAACATTTATAGCCCATTAAATCAAGAATTTAACAAGATTACACCAAACTAGTCTATGAAAGGTGATTGTTCTTGCTTCTACTTGATGTTGTGGTGAGTTTGGTCTTGAAGAAAGTTAGTGTGGATATATTTCTTCAATTATAAGGTATGTTATTCATCCTATCTCTTACGTTGAGTAGATTTGAGGTTTAACAAGTCTTAAAAGTGAAAATAGTTATGGAGGAAAGGTCATAAAGTGTTCTGTTGTAGTTGTTGTGTTTGTGGACTGTTTTGAGCATGTTGTGGCCGTTTGGTTGGGATGATTTACATGTATATGAATGGTATCTAATGTTTTTGTTGTGTTGATGATATTATGCTCCTTAATTGGGAAGAAAGGAAGTGTATATCGTTGTTGTATGTTGAAAAACATCGTGTGGGATGTTTTATGGAATATTTTGGTATTGATGATGATGTGGTTGATATTAGTATTGCTATTGTTGTTGTTTTGTTGGTATTGTTATTTCGGGCTAGAGATAAACAGGGCAGATGTTGCCCGAATTTCGACAGATTTTAAAAGGAATTAATTTGAGGGCTTAAGACAAGCATATGACGATAAGCCTAACAATAGTATGAATGGTTTATATGTAGATTTACAAGCTTGGAAGGATAAATGTTGAGTGGCTAAGGAGACCGAAAGGTATGTTAAGGCTAATCCCTTTCTTTCTAAAGGCATGATTCTCTTCTTATGCACCCATACATGTTTTCCATAATATTCTTATTCCCCAAAAGCTAGAAGTTCATGATTCTCAAAGTTCTTATATTGCTAAAGATAGATGTTTCCTATGTTGATAATGATGATGATGATCCCATTTCTAGAGATTCCAAAGTTTACAGTCTTGATGCTATTATGAGATTATTGAGCTTATTTTATGGTTTCCTTGATTTTATTCATTATTGTTGATCTCACCTTATGATAATTCTTCCTTCCAGGTGAGATATTGCGATAATGATTATTCCATAATATAATCGTAGGTTACCGACCTTATGTCACTCCGATAGAGTGGTAGCTTTTAATTGGGCTCTCATGCATGCTTTATATATATATATGTGTGTGTAAGTATTTTCTTTCACACCGCGCCTTAATGGCCGGGCAAGATAACATCGCGCCTACATGGCCGGGCAAGATAACACCGCGCCTACATGGCCGGACAAGATAACACCGTACCTGTATGGTCGGCCAGTTTGCTTTATATATATATATATATATATATATATATATATATATATATATAATGTTGATTTAAAAAGTTAATGTTAGCATGCATGGTATCCGCCTTAAGAGGCAATCAGATGTACAGGTTATCTTTATCTCATGTTATGTTCCATATTTCTTGTTATATTGTTATTCATGCCTTACATACTCAGTACACTGTTCGTACTGACGTCCCTTCTTGTGGACGCTGCGCTCATGCCCGCAGGTAGACAGGTACACGGATTTGACCCGTAGGTGATTTATCAGCGGATTCTCAGGAGCACTCCACTTACTTCGGAGCTGCAGTCTATTGGTATTAGTCCTTGTGGTCACTTGTATTCTATGTAGAGGCTCGTAGACATGTGTGTATAGTTAGACATTTCATAACCCTACCGGTCCATATCATTGTATAACATTTTAGTAGCCTTGTCGGCTGGTGATTATGGACATAACTGTTGAAGATTATATAGAGATGTGCCGTTATATTGTGATATATGTCCTTACAGATTATGATATCCAGGAGCTATCTTTATGGTCCACCCAGAAATGTTTATGAGATGTATGTTTAGACGTGCTCGGTGTGTTAGCTCCGGGTGCCCGTCATGGCCCTCTAGTTGGGTCGTGACATTTCCCTTGAGCACCTTGTCCCGAATCTTACACAACTTAGCATCATCAAACTGTTGAGCCCTAATCTGCTCCAATAAAGAAGACCATGCCTCCACACAGGCTGGAACCTTGCCAGTTCCGAAATATTAATCAGCTCTGTCCGTTCAAAAGGACAAATATGCACAATTTGTGTAACGGTAAGGGTAAACATACATCATTTTTGTAACTGGGGAGTAAATTCACTCTAAATGCCAAAGTTGTTGGGTATATTTGCCCCTTTTCCCTAGTATAAAAAGGTTTTATATAGATAGAGGATTGAAAATGTCGAAAGTAAAATAGACGTTGTATAAGATAAGGGTGGAAATGTCTATTGTTTAAAGTTGAAGAAGAATTTCAAAATTTAAAAACTTTTGAGAAAACTGAATATAGCTTCACTTGAAGAAAAGAAGGTACATCGATATATCTGACCTGTTGACAAAATTTTCTTTAAAAATGTTAACAGGGTGAACTGCTGTAAATAAACGGGAAAAAAATCAACAGCCGTGCTATAAAAATTAAAGAAGTCTTAACACTGTCGAGAAAATAGGAAATGGGGAAAACCAATCAGACTTCCATTCACTAAACAAATAACAAGTGGAGTGGTTACACACTGTACACAACCTCGCATCACAGCCTAATGAATTTCATTTGCACACCATAAGTTTTCTATAAAATCAATGATTACTAAAACCCAAAAAAAAACAAAACAAAAAATGAAAAAGAAAAGATGCGTAAAAAATGCAAACTCACAACAAAATAAAAGAATGCCAAGCAACTAACTTATAATAAATTAGCATGAAGAAACCCCCAAAAAATAACACTGCAAGTAAAGAAGGGATCTTCAGTGCTGTCCACTTCCGAAACTTAGGAACAGTAGCAGCTAAAAATACACTGGCGCTGTCCCTCAACACTGTTGAAACTGAACCATTGCTGCTGTATAGGTGTGAGTCAATTATAGAAACACGGGAAGCAATTGGAGTGGGCAAAAATTGATAGATAAGGGTTGTAAAATTCTCTTAGTATGTTTCTTCATCCGCATTATATGCTGCAGCAACCTGGGAGAGAGCAGGCCAGAATGCAGTCAGAACAACTGGAGTGCCATTTTAAGCTTATTCTGTTTCCACTTAGGTAACTTGTAGAAAGCCTCCTTAGACATCCCGAATTTCTCTCTGAACTCTTCCGAAGACAAGTAAGTCTGCAGCCAAAAACAATAAAGAAAGGATCATAGTAAAATCAAGAAAAGCATCATGTACAATCTCCAAAGGAAGCTTTCTGAAAGCACACCTCTCGCTTAGTTACATCAATTTCAGTGACAGGATCTACTGCTGTTGTTTTCAGCCGGTCATAAGGATAGATCGGAAGTCCTTCCTCATCTTCAGTTTCACCCTCTTTCACATCTTCCTGTATTGTTTCTGGTTTGGGTTTAGGAGCCTCCTCGGTCACGTCGTTAACCGAGTTCTCCTTAGAGTTGCCCTGCTGACTTGATTTCGGAGCCTCAGTGTTCAAATTTGGTGCCTCAGGGCTCCCTTCATCATTTGAAGAGTTTTAGTTTTCTCATATGGAGAAGCAAAGTTGTTAGTTCCAAACTAAAGAGACTGTACCTTTGATAGAGCGAGGTATTATGACTTCCTTGGCGGGTAAAGCTTTATCGAAACTTGCTGTTAATGCTGCAATGGCTGCTGATCTGGGTGCCAATTTTGCTGAATCTGGAGTCACAGATTTTGGATAAAGCTTTCTCACCATTGGCGGAGGAGTAGATAGATTTCTTGCATTTGGGTTCTCAAAAGTAGCTGCTAGTGCGTTAAAAGCTGGAGACCTGCCCCTAACACGAACTCGATCAGGGCTGAAAGACACGCTCCTCGATCGCTGTGACTTCTCAGGAGCAGCAGACCTTCCACCATATGACACAGGTGTTCTCCTTTTAGGTTTCTAGTGCAAAATTAGAAAATCAGCACCAAGATAGAGGAGTCCTTACATGAATGGCAACAACTCAAAGAATGCATCCAAAGCAAAAAGTTAAAAAGGAACTGCAGTCTATAGCGGGAAGAAACACAACACCAAGATCAGGTAGAAGTGCCTAAGAGCATGATAATTCTATTTCCAGAATATATGAATATAAGGAAAAAAGGCATCTCTTCAAGTAGACTATGAAACATCTCTTCAAGTAGACTATGAAACAAAGTTTGCAGTCTATAAGTCATATCTTATTAGAAGGATAAAACAGCTTTGACTTTTGCAATTCCAACAACACTTTGAATGGATCCATCAAAGAAGAAAGTGTCATATTGAACAGCACGATGGTAAAGAAGAAAATAAAGCAAACATGGACAAAAGACATAGTAACCTATTACCTCTGAAGTTCCTGGAAAGGAAAGAAAGCAAGCAGATATAGGAAGAAACTTACATCCATTGGTGGAGGGCCCCCGTTCTTCACTAGTGTGAGCTTTCTTTGGAATGAGTTTCCATGCATCTGCCAAAGTGTTCTCTATTAGCAAAAAGTAGTTTCAAAATCATATGCAAACATCATGAAGACTTACAGCAGACTTGGTGGAGTCCCAACTGAAATGACGAGTGAAGAAAGGTGGTTCACTCCCTTCCATAACAATGTATATTGGAGCTTGGTGAGATAGTTTCTCCATAAGAAAATCATATTCCAGGAATTTCTGATGCAAAAATGATGTCATATTAGAAAACGACAGAACAGCCTATGAGATCACAAATTCAATTTTGGTTGTTTAGAACTTCTGTGCAGCCATAAATTTATGCTTTAGTACTTCACAAACTATGCAAAACTAGCGTTCAGGTTTTCAGAGAATTGAGTATCTTATATTGCCAAGGGAAATGGCATTATCCAGTTAATCTTGCGTTCACGGAGGAATTCAAGAGAAAGAAGAGTATACGTAAAGTGCTTGGTCTCTATTATGAAACTGTGTATAACTAATACTTGTATAACTTAAATGGGAATCGATGTATTATTTTATACTGGATAGACGTGGAATAAGACACGTGTATTAGCAATACCATGATAAAGTTAATTCTTCACTTCGGCATTACAACCCATAAACTCCGCCTGTGTGAGCTCGCTCACATTGCCGGTCCCAAGCCCGGATAAAGGAGGAGGGTTGCCGAGGGTCAATCGGAAACAACCTCCCTACCCGGGTAGGGGTAAGGCTGCGTACATCTTACCCTCCCCAGACCCCACTATTGTGGGATTACACTGGGTAGTGACCAAGACCAAGGCATTACAACCCATAACAATCCTTGTAATATTTTTCAATCACATAACTATCTCTAATTATTATTCACTGAACAAGAATTTTGTATTATAATCCTTAAATAATTAATCTATGAACCAAATGGTCCCAAACTAGAAACTAGATTCAAATTCTCTACTTGGTAGTCCTCTCCGCTAATATTCGAGGAAATAGCTCTCAACGCGATTCTTCCCTGCACCCATTTTTATAATGTGTAAAGACTTGGTTATAAAGGAACCAATAACACACAGTTATTACACAGAACAAAGATTGAACAGATATCCGTTTTTCTTTTCTTTGGACAGTGTACTTTTTTGGCAATCAGTAAGGGTAAAAGATTACAGTCGAGTGTGAACTTGAGTTGTCCGCTAGATTGAAAGAATCTAACAAGTCTGTAATATGTGCTACATCCTTTACCACGTTCATCCTACAACAAAGCATTTTTATTTTTTTTTGTGAAGTGAGATGTTTCATTCAAATGCATTAAGAAGATGCAAAAGGTATACAAGAGGGATTGCTAGCTCCGGCCTCCAGTACATAAAAAAAGAACCATCCTAGATTCAGGGATCTAACAAAGTCCAAAAACTGATCATTGCTATTTATAGGGGTTAGATTACTCCAGCAAAAAAGCTTAAGTATATTTTATTTTATATTTGATAATGAAGAATGGTTGAAGTTGAGATTCCATCAAAGCATCTTCTCAAGACAGCTTCCAAAAAATAGTTGCAGGAATCATAACCCAGATCTTCTTATGGCTTATCGACTCTTCAAGAGCTCCAACCGTTAAGACGCTTCTCTGACTACTGGTGATGTAACAACCTATTTGGTCGTTTTGAGCTTTTGGACTTGTTTTTCCAAAAATAACCTTTGTATTTATGACTTGCGGGGATGGATGGCGGTTCCCGAGGCAATCGGGTGAGTTTCGGATCAGATTTAGTGAAATTTGAAGTTCTTAAGTTGAAGAAATAAAGAAGTTAGACCAAAGTCAACATTGGGGGTAAATGGGACCATATCAAAGTTTCGTCGATTCCATTAGGTCTAAAATGCAAGTTATGATTTAGTTAACTCATTGGTACGGGTCCCGAGGGGTAAGGGTGTGATTTTGGTTGTTGGTTGAGATACCAGTTAAGTTAAGGATTTCAACATCCAGTCAAGACGACCTCTCTTCGATGTTTTGAGTGCGAGAGCAAGTTCGTAGCGTGTTTTGTGAGTGAAATGCATATTTGGTTTGTGGCTAGCGTGTCTCGGACGAGTTTCGGGTGTTGGATCGGGAATTTGGAGAAACTAGAAAATTGTTGTGGCTGCATCAGGTTAAGCGATGGAGGAGTCGCGTTCGCATAGATTATGGATAAGCTGATTTTGCGACGAAATTATAGTTTTGACCTTCGGAACTCGAGATTGGTTTTTGGGTTCACTTTTTTAACCCAGAGTGTTAGTATAGCAATATGGGCGTCTACGGATTTGTATTCTTACATTAATTCCATATTTGAACAGATTGGACTCGTTCGAAAGCTCAAAGGAAGGGAAAGGCCGTGGATTGACCTTTCGGGCTCCGGAATTAAGGCAAGTTGAGGCTTACTAGACTTTTTATGAAGTGGTTGTGTTGGCTTAATGTAATTAAGGGAAATAATTGGGAATTGGGGGTCCCTTACTCGTGAGGTGACAAGCACTTGTGCGGGTACCGGTGCCATGTTATGGGTAAATTAATGAAAATGGGTTAATTGTGTGTAGTAGAGAATGCCAAAGCATATGGGCATTAGCTGGTAGTCGCTAAATCTACGTGTTTGATTAGGTTGTTGGCGAAATGGCTTATGATACCCATATTTGTTTAATCTATGTGATATCGATTCATTGTGCATTCATCACTCCACTTCTCATCTAAATTATGAAAAGGAACTATCTTTTGGCATTGAGTTGAAATCATGCAATTACATGTTGTACGCATATTCATTTCATACTTCATACGATGTTACTGGCATGTTTATTGATGAATCATATGGGATGTTCGTGGTGGGTTGATTGGATATGGTATTGGTTGAGTGATGATGACATGATAGCCTATCGGCTGGATACCCGATGTGATATGGGGGATCAAGAATTCCAGGTGAGTATATGGGCCTCATGAGTCCATCATGGGTCACATAAAACCTACGACAGGAGCGTGTGTATACTGATGCATATTGGTCATTGCATTGCATTTCATTTGCATTGCACACTATTCTTATTAAATTGCATCTCATTACTTGATATTATTGGGTTCTTCGAACGGGCCGAGTTTGGTGACTTACTTGATCTATTGACTTTCTACTCTTAATTGCTTAAATGATTATAAATTGTATACTTGGTTGCTAACGAAGTGTGGAGGTGAGTATCGGAAGGACCAACCCTCGTCAGCACTTCAGTTTAGGGTCGGTCAACAATGCTGCTGAGTACATGTGTTTCCCCGTACTCACTCTACACTTGCTGCACCTTTTTGTGTGCAGGTTCTGTTCCGACCTAGAGTAGTGGCTGAGTTCCCGCCTCGCTGACCGTTGAGGCATTTCTTGGAGTTTTCAAGGTAAGCTGCTAGCTATTCCGCGGCATTGGACTCCATTTCTATCTTACTTTCCTTCCAAATTGTCCACCACACACAAGCTGGAATGATTATCCACCAATCTTCTACACTACTTCTCTCCCCACACTCTTCCAAAAGTTTAGGAAATTTATAGTAGAACTAGGCATAGTCCAATTTATGCCAAGAATACAAAAGAACATGTGCCACGGATTTGTAGTTGTATTGCAATGTAGAAAAAGATGCTCATTGCATTCACAATCTAGACCACATAAAGGACATCTTGAACAAATCTAGAGACCTCTGCTTTGTAATTTCTATTGAGTGAGACAGGCTTTTCTTACTACAAACCAGACAAACATGGATAAGGAATTTTGACTCTTCCATAGAAGTTTCCAGTTGTATATCAAGTCCTTCATGAAGGAATGCATTTTTGATGTCCAGCTGAAAAAGGAGCCAATGATTCATTGCTGCCATAAGTTTAAAATCAGCCCTTTTTGCACCTGAATGTCCATATAAACTTATTTCCATTAGCAAATTAACCAAAAACCTGAATGAAGGAATACGTTTTTGATGTCCAGCTGAAAAAGGGGCCAATGATTCATTGCTGCCATAGAGATGAGAAGACGGACACAAGCCATCTTGGCAACTGTCATCAACTTTATCAGCTGCTTGCACTGGTAACTCCTTTGCTTATGTCGCAGAGTCTTCATCTCAGGAACAATGGATTCTTGATTTTGGTGCTTCTGACCATATTTCTGGTAATAAAAATACTCTCTCTATGCTTGCTACCTCTTGTACTCTACTGTTACTTTGGCTAAAAATTTGCCATTACCCATTTCATAAATATCGACACCATGAGCCTACTTCCAGATGGAACTCGACCATCACCTTATCTCTGACAAAGTTGGCAACTCCTGAATAGGAAAAGTGCCAACTAAAAACTAATTCAGAACTTCATGTGGAGGGCCATCAGAGGACTCTTTAATGTGAATGGATTTCCCCTCTTCAATGTCATATCAACCGTAGCTTCTTTGTTGGACCATTTAAGGCTTCTTACAACCTCAGCAAATAGTAATTACTTTACTGTCAATCTTGGTGTAGCAAGATTGATTTGGATATCTTGGCAGCTTAGGAATCTTCCAATTTTGTCAGCTAAAGAGATTCAACTAGCATTAAAGGCTACTCCTAAGATGATTAAAACTGATCTCCTCCTCCCTCATACATTGGCAATGTTGATGTAACGGCCAAAATTGTTGAAGTTTCTTGAACAAAAAGTCTCAGAGAAACCATCTCTCTTCTTCCATCTTCTGTTAGAGTTCCTGCACACCTTCGAAGCTTCACGCATAGTTTGGACTATCCAGGCCAGTCCCTTTCTGCTGAAGGAGACTCTTGTAATGAAATTCTTGCTTCTTTCAGTCCATTCATCCCAGGATTCAGATGTGTTAAGAGGATTTTTCGATGTCATAGGATTTGAAACCAACCGCAAAATAAATGCTATTTTCCATCGTGAGATTAGTTGTGAAGAAAGATAATGACCAGAAAGAGAGAGGAAGGGTCGGAACTGGTTTAGACTTTTTCTGATGGGTAAAGGTCTCCAAGTAGTTTTATGTCAAGTTTAGTGCTCGCTGGCGCTGAAAGACAAGGGATCAGAAAATGTTTTTTAGAGGAGATATGGTGGTCGCCAGCGCAGAGAAGGTGATCAGAAAAGGCTTTGGAGGACAGAGAAGCGGAAAAAACGAAGAGAAAGGGGCTGGAGGAGGCTGTAGAGGAGAGAGAAAGTCGAAGGGTTCTGGTTCATGTTGGAAAGAGGGTTACGACGCTAGCTTGAGGAGAGCGTGTCGCCATAGGTTTTTTTTTTTTTTTTTTTTTGAACCTCGAGATTTAGGTCTGAGAGCATTTTTCAACGTTTGAAGTTAATAACCTAGTCAATCTGTACATTCATAGTTCTCAATGAGAATTCTATTTTTCATCCCGAGAAAGCCTTATAGGACCTTCCTTTTTCCCTCCTTATACTTTTATCGTAATTGTTACCGCATACCAGATTCTTGACTTCTGAAATCCTTTATTCTCATTTAATTTAGTGCCCAAGTCATTTGATTTCTCCCCTGTTGCATCTTTAGCTGCCTTTTTTTTTTTTCCATTCTTAATTTTTCTTTTTTTTTTTTCTTTTTGATAAGGTAAATAATTTTATTAACAATTGAGGAAAACCCCGTATACAAGCCGTATACCAAAGGAAGAGAACCTTGTTATATCCCGTATTTTTGAACCTCGGAGCATCTGCTGGGGTGGGGCCCACATACCGAGATTTTTTTTGGAACATCTGAAAAGTCATATGAATCACATATGTAAAGTTAAACACAACTCATGAAGTACCTTTGGACCAAATCAAAGTGGAAACCCTCCAAACGAATATTTTTAAGAAAACGTTTTCGGGTGACCTGACTTTGGGGGGCAAAAACTGTATTGTAAGTTTGGAATTTCGAAAATACCTTGAAATAGAAGTTGTAGATAATTGAATTAGCTTTCCATCCATAGGTCGTGGGTTCCCAGATGACGTCGGTACAAGGAGATATGAACGTTTTAAGGTCGAAAGGTCAGTGGGCTAGGCCCAACTCGGGACCAACCGAGTTGGCCCAAAAAAATGAAAAAACAATTCAGGCCCAAGTGAGGAGCCATTCGGCCATGGTCCATAAAAAGGATCCAAGCCCATGGAATTAAGTCATGTGGTCAATGAATAAAAGACCACTTAATCATCCAAATTCCATAGAACTTTCAAGAGAAAGAATAGGAGGAAAAACAAGAGAAAAACAAGAACAAAAATAGGGCATTTCGGGTTTGGCCATAGAAAAATCACCCCTCAAAATCTTGCCTCTAAAATTATTTTCTTGTTGAATTCCTACTAAATTAAGTGTCCTCTACAACTTGGTGTAATTGTTTTGGAAGAAGGAGCACTTATTTCTTCAAGTTGACAACTTGTTCAAGTGAAGAAGTTTGTAGAAAAAGGTAAGAATCAATTCCTTTTTCTTATGTTATGAAGGTTTGTTTATGTTGTGGTATGTGGAAATGAGTAGAAATTATGGAAATAAGGAAGTTTGCAAAGTGGGTATGTATATATATATGTAGCCATGGGTGTATATATGTTGTATACATATATGAGTTGAATTTTATGTTGCATTCTAGTTGTGGCTATGATGGAAATTATATTGGGAATGAAAGTTGAATGAATTTTGGTTGAAGTTGGAATATAGATGATTATGTCACTTTAGAATAATTTTGTGATATTATGGAAATGAAGTTGTTAAGATGTGAATTATGGTTATGGTTGATGAATTTGGAAGTTGGAAACTTGTTATGAAGTTGTATGCCAAAGATTTGATGTTTTGCATAAGTTATGATTTTGGCGGAAGATTGTATATCATGTATATCGAGTGTATATCTTAAGGAAAACGATATGAAATGTTTCTAGAACTATATGGTGATGATCATGATGGTTGTTGAATATGAAATTATTGATCTTAGTTGAAAGTTGGGTTGAATTGAAGATTATGTCAACTTGTGAGAAAAATGACTAGTTGAAGGATATTTGTGTTTTTAATGTTCATTGTTGATATTGTTGTTGTCGTTTGGGTTGTTGTTGATGATTTATAGCCGAGTTGAATTCTCGGGGTGTCATATGTATAGGGGAAGTGCTGCCGAAATTTCGGTAGCCAAATATGCTTAAAGTTGAAATAATGGCATTAATAATTCACAATTGGTAAACTTGACGAATTGCAGTTTTTCGACGAAACGGGAAGTGAGATTGGAAAGGCTTAAGGAGCGTGAAAGGTATGTAAAGTAAACCCAATTCTTCCCTTGGCATGCCCTTAGTGTATTAGGGTCGGATCCGGGCCTCGAAGGACCTCTTGGCCCTCGGAATCCGCAAGACAAAATTTCAGTTTTTCCTTCAGTAGAATTGAACCATTTTGATACGCTTTTTCTGAAATTATGCAATTGTGCTCTAAATTACTCAGAAAGTCATAGGATGTTTGTATAACCTTCGTAGATGATATTATATGTTTAGAGGGCACACTTTGAGCCCGCCGCCTTATTTGTTCTGAGGCGGGCCCACTATTTACGTTTTTGCCCCTAATGTGTTAAAGCTTCCTTTTTAAGCGATTTTTGAAAGAAATGTTTTAATTACCCTACTAATCGCTTAACGAATATAATTTTAAATATTCTGTTAAATATTATAAATTATTTTGACACCCGGAATGACTTCAGGAAAGTCAGACTTCTGTAATTTATTATGATATCTGGAATACATTTATTATGATTCCGTCCGACTCCATTTGATTTGTTTGTCTTTGCTACGCCTCATCGAGTCTTTGAAAATACTTATGATATTTTTAAATTGCATTAGTCTCTCACTACTCCATTCGTGGATGTCCCAATGTTTCCCACACTGAGCCCGGGCCAGGATATGTTGTCAAGCGTAATTCTCTGCATTGTTCGCCGCGTCCCGGTGTGAGGGGGCAGGTATACGCGTACATGGGTCTGTGGAGTATGATGTGCCATGTCCGCCTATTCTGATCTGATCTATATGGCCATTTTGATATGACATTATATGATACGGGGCCACGCCCCTTTTTCTGATTCCTCTGTATAGTGGCACCAGCGTCGGGAGGGTGGCCACATTTTGTCTGCCGAGTCCCGTGTCAGGGACCGGATATGATATGATATGACATATGTTTCTGTACGCATTCTGTCTGTTTTGGAAATATGCATTTGACACTCTGGATTCTGTACTCATTTTCTGTAACCATTATGATTTGACTTCTGTGATTCCGCTTTACATATTCAGTACATATTTCGTACTGACCCCCTTTCTTCGGGGGCTGCGTTTTCATGCCGCGCAGGTACAGACGACAGGTTTGCTGATCCACACGTTTAGGATCCTATTTCTGCTATTTGGGGCGCTCTCTTCTACAGAGCCCATCTTTTGGTACAGTCTGTCACTGCTATCTGGATATGTACTTTGTTCAGGGTATGACGGGGCCCTGTCCCGTCTTATGATTATGATATGTTCTGTAGAGGTCTGTGGATACATCTGTGTGGGTTCTGTACATATGTTTGGGATATTCTGTTCTGTGATGGCCTTATCGGCCTATGTGTGCCAAGTCTGCTTTTCTGCTAAGTTCTGTAGCGACCACTAATATTATTATTATATTATTATTCTGTTAATATGCTAATTTGGGGTATCGGGTACGTATAGGTGCCCAGCTCGGGCACTGGTCGCGGCCCACGGGGTTGGGTCGTGACAAACCTAAACCAAAATATGGTTCTCAACAAAAGAGATCCAATTCTCTATACAAATTGGGACCTCGTGAGTACACCAAAAAGAGACGAGACAAAACACTACTCTGCATTTTTACATAATCAAGCTCCAACCCTTCAAATGCCCTCCTATTCCTCTTTCCAAGCCCTCGGGCTTTTCTTCCCCCGTCTATGAGTCCAACTTTGAAAAGCCTCCTTCACTGTACCTTGCATCCCAAACAAATCAAGGGCCGCCCTCCATAATTAACTAGCCAACTTACAATGCAAAAGAAGATAGTCTACACTTTCGCCTGCACTTTTACACATGAAACACCAACTGACATAGGTGATTCTCTTCTTCTCAGGTTCTCCATTGTGAAAATCACACCCCTTGCCGCCAACCATACAAAGAAACAAACCCTCCTCGGTGCTCTAGGGATCCAAATGGAGCCATGGGGGAAAGAACATGCCTCTCTCCCTAGCAACCTCTTATAATAAGAGCTAACAGTGAATAGACCATCTCCGCTCTCTCGCCATCTCCAAACATCCGCTGCGTTGTTTGGTGTGTCTAGCCCATACAATAGCTCTATCAAATTGTGGAACTCTTCCATCTCCCAATCATGAAAGTTCCCTCTGAACCTTAGATCCCAGTGAATAACACCCTCATGAGATCTACAAATTTGTTGGACTATCATCTCTCTGACAAGAAACGAGGTATAAATTAGGAAAGGCTTCTTTCAACTTGATCTCCCTGCACCACTTATGTGCCCCAAAAACTGATCCTGCTTCCATCCCCAACCTTAAATATATATGTCCACAAAATCTACCCACCCCTTCATGATACTCCTCCACATTCCACACCCAACAAAGTTACAATGTTTCTAGTCCTCCATCCGCCATCCACTATGCCATACTTTACGCTACCATCCCCCTCCGGAAAGCATTCACCTGCACCCCCAATCTCCAGATCCACTTTCCTAACAGAGCTTTCTTGAACACCTTGAGATCTTTGACTCTAAGACCTCCCTATTCCTTTGAAGATGTGACAACTCTCCAATTCACTAGATTGAACTTCCTAATGCCTTCCGCAGAGTCCCAAAGGAAGTTACGTTGAAGTCTCTCCAATCTCTCAGTAACTTTGCCCGGGGCTGTAGGAGTGACATAAAATATGTACGAATGCTAGAAAGGGTGCTTTTGATCAACACTTCCTTACTCTCTTTCGACAAGCTCTTTTGCCACCCCGCTAGCCGCTTCTCCACTCTCTCAATCACCAGATTCCACACTGCGGATCTTTGTTAGAAGCCCCCAAAGGTAGTCCCAGATATGTAGTGGGTAGAGTGCCACTTTGCAATTCAACGCCCGCGCTATTTTCTCAATATTATCTACTACTCCCGCCAGTGTGATCTCACATTTTCTAAGATTGATCTTAAGGCCTGACACAACCTAGAACCAGATAAGAATCTGTCTCAAATGATCTACCTGGGCCACCTCTGAATCACAGAACACCCAAGTATCATCTGCCAATAAAAGATGTGTAACTGTCACGTTGCTATGTCCTCTAAAAGAGGCATTTAAACCCTTCAAAAGATCTCCACTGACCGCCCTATCCATCATCTTGCTCAAGGCTCCCATAACCAAAATAAATAACATACGAGATAAAGGATCCCCTTGTCTCAACACCCTCGAGTCCCAAAGAAGCCACAAGGACTTCCATTTATCAAAACGGAGATCTGGCAGTAGAAATGCAAAAATTGATCCATTTCCTCCACTTTTCCCCGAAGCCCATCTTCAACATAACATAATCCAAGAAATCGCAATTGACATGATCATAAGCTTTCTCGAGATCCAACTTACAAAGAATTCTCGATTCACCTTTCTTCTTTCTGGAGTCAACCACCCCGTTTGCTACCAAAGTTGCATCTAGTATCTGTCTTCCTTCCACAAAAGCATTCTGAGAAGAAGACACCATCTCATCCAAGTCCTTCTTAAGTCTATTAGAAAGCACCTTAGATATTCTTGTAAATGCTTCCTACCATACTAATGGGTCTAAAGTCCTTTATACTTGTCGCACCTTCCTTCTTAGGCACAATGGTAATAAAAGAAGCATTCAGATTTAGACTTTTCTCAAACTTTCCAGTCTCTTGGAACTCTACAACGGTCTATATCAACTTACCTTGGACTATCCTCCAACACTGATGGAAAGAAGCTATGGTGAAACCATCCGATCCAGGAGCCTTGTCACCCGCACAACTCTTCACCGCTTCCCACACTTCTTCTCCTCCTATAGCCCTTTCCAACCACTCTTTCATCCCTTATTGGTCTCCACTCGACCTTTTCCTTAAGCAAGCGTTCATAGAACCCAAGAATGGCCCCTTTCACACCCTCCTCCCCCTCATACATTTCCCTGTTCACATCTAGGGACTCTATGAAGTTTCCCCTCCTATTTGCTACTGCCACCTTATGAAAATATTTTGTAACTACAACGCCCTCGATTTTTGTCTCAAACTAGTCTCGTGAGGGACTGCTAAAGCGGCAATCTCCCCCTTCGCCTCCTCCTTCCCAATTCTCTCCCTCTCTTCTAACCCCCTCACCTCTTCTGCATGCTCTATCTCCCCGGCCTCATTTATTAACTCCCTCATTTTAACTTCCAATTCCTTATATCTCCTTTTAGCATTTTCAACTTGCAAGCAAGTCGAAAAGAAGGTGTCCCAACAACTTCATACCCGTTCCACCAAGCATTTAGTCTATCTACGTAGTCTGGAGCTTTAAGTCACACATTCTCGAATCTGAACGGAATGCACAAACTCCTCCTTCTACTCCCATCTAGCAAGATAGACGTATGATCCGAGGTCAATCTGGGCAAAGGAACTTGCAATACATCTGGAACCATCTCCTCCCAATCAGTGGACACCAAAAATCTATCAAGTCTAGATTTTGACGTAGAATTATGTCAAGAGTTTCACGCTTAAAATCCGTAACATTGACCTCAAATGCTCGGCATGCTTTGATCATCACTAACTTTGTCCATTTTGATGTATCGATCACCGCAGGCTTCTGTATTAACTACATATTGTTGGAGTCTTTTTTTTTAAACTGGTAACATTGTATTCCTCAGCATTAAGGGTGTGCTGGCCACCTCCAAAAAGTGAGTAACCAAAAGCAAGGAAAAAGACTTACAGAAAACCTAGTAAATCTACAATCTGATCTGTTTCCTCTATACAAAGTTGTTTACACCAAAAAAGTAAAGATACAATACAATTCCATTTAACTTTCTGAATAGAATTGGATCTATCTTCAAAACATCTCCCATTTCTTTCTCTCCACACAGTCCACCATATGCAGGCTGGTATTATCCTCCACCACCTTTTCTGACTTTTGCTCCCTCCCCTTCTAATCCAGCAACTGAACAGATCTGAAGTGTGCTCTGGCATGATCCATCTTGTATTAGAATGTTTGAGAAAGATTTCCCAAAGATGGGCAGTGAACTCACAATGAAGAAACAGATGTTTGTTAGTTTCCCCTGTTTTGTTGCAGAGAAAACATCTGGGTACTAATTGCATCCCTTTCTTTTGTAAAACTTCTTGAGTAAGACAGGCTCTCTTTACCACTAACCATGTGAAACATTTCACCTTGGTAGGTAACCAAGGTTTTCCAAATGGAATTCCATTGATATTGTGGCCTTCCAGCTCCACCTTGCATCTCTATCTTGTATGCACTGTTGACTGTGAAACAACCATCCTTGCGAGGTTCTGTTGTGATACCGCTGGAGCCTCCTAGTTTTCCAAGTAATGATGCCACCCTCTCCACTTCTCAATCATTTAGCAGCCTTCTAAAAGAAAGGTCCCACCCAGGGGTGTCCAACATTCACACTCTTGCTTCGGGATTATTACAAATAATGAACAGATTTGGGAATGATTCCATTAGAGGAGTTTGGTCAATCCATCCTTCTTTCCAAAATTTAATCTTGACCCCATTACCCACCTTAACTTTCAGATTTGATTCCATCAATGGCCACAAAGCCCTGATAGTTCTCCACACTCCAACCCCAAAGGGTTCAGTGACTGTTTCTGTACACCAAGGACTAAGTTCACCAAATTTAGCCATGATCACTTCCTTCCATAGGGCATTTCCCTCTCCATTATATCTCCATAGCCACTTCATCATAAGACTATTGTTTTGTAGTCTTAGATTTCTGATTCCCAATCCACCCCTTGCTTTGCTAAGTATTACTTTATCCCATTCCACCAAACTGTAACCCTTTCCTTCTTTGCAACCTTGCCATCGAAATTTTCTCCTTAGCTTGTCTAATTTTTTCACTACTGCTGAAGGAATAGGAAATAAGGACATCACATATGTAGGGAGAGAATCTAGCACAGAGTTAATCAAGGTTAATCTTCCCCCCAAGTGACAAATATTGTGCTTTCCACCTTGCAAGCTTCTTCTCAGTTTTCTCCACTATACCATCCCAGATCTCCAGTGCCTTATGCTTATTACCCAGTGGCATACCTAGATAAGTTGTAGGCAAATTCTCCACTCTGCATCTTAATATGCTTGCCAGATCTTGAATATGAGGGACTTCTTTGATAGGGAATAGACTGTTTTTCCCCCAATTAACCCTCAAACCTGCTACAGCTTCAAAAACTATCAACATCAATCTGATATAGCAGATCTGTTCAGCCTTTGGTTCACAAAAAATAACAGTGTCATCAGCATACAATAAGTGACAAATCTCCATTTCCTCCCCAGCTCTACCACCAATTTGAAATCCCCTGATCCATCTATTATGTATTGCAATTCTCATCATGCTGTCAAATCCTTCCATTGCCAGAATAAAAAGGAAAGGAGATATAGGGTCACCCTGTCTCAAACCCCTCTCAGATGGAAAAACCCCACGGGTTCTCCATTTACAAGAACAGAAAACCTGACAGTTTTAATACAAAACTCAATCCAGTTCAGCCATTTGCTACCAAACCCCATCTGCCTGAGAGTGTTTAATAAGAATTTCCAATTTACATGGTCATAGGCTTTCTGAATATCAAGTTTGCACATAACACCAGGTTCCACTCCCTTCATTCTTGAATCAATACATTCACTAGCTATGAGTGCAGCATCCATAATTTGTCTCCCTTTTATAAAAGTCATCTGATGTTTGTTGATCAGCTTACTCACCACTTTCTTCAACCTTTCTGCTAGTAGCTTTGCAATAATTTTGTAGACCCCACCTACCAAACTTATTGGCCTGTAGTCCTTCAGATCAGCAGTACCATGGAAGAGAAAGGATGTCACTGAAAGGTTGGGAAGAGATATCTTGATCCAGAACAGCTTAATGAGGACTCAGGCGCAGATAGCAATCAGTGAGGAGACAAGGATCTCGATTTTATTGGATGCTACATTCGTCTGCTGCTTCTAAGTGGTCCTTGTTTATGTTGTCCCGTGTAAATTAAGTCATATAGGTGCGTTATAAAAGTGATGGGCCTGGAGCTCAACAAAAAAAGGATCAAAAATGAGTTCAGACTGAGAAGTATTGGGTCGGTTGAGGCATCGATCTTGAATTGGCCCAATATTTCCACTTAATTTTGGTAGCCCTCTTTTTTAGTTCTTGGACCCTTTTTATAGTAAAGGATGTCTGAATTCTGAACCATTAAAGGCTTAGCCTCTTTCTGTGCAGCATGCTTAGCTTTGACTGACCATTTTATTTGTAGAACACTCTGATTATTAGCTGGCCCAAGAGTATCTGAATTAAAGTAATGGCCTTCCACGTGATTTCCCGCATGCCCACTGTTGGATGTGATGAGTGATGGTGTTTGTTGCGTTCGAGGGATCGATAACAGAGTTGTGATCCCCTTCAACGCCATAACCTTTTCCAGCGAGTTTGGCAACTCCTAAACTCTAATCTTGATTGAGATTTCAAATTTCCATTCACCCATCTCCAGTTCTAACTTATTGAAAACTTTAATCCGGATTTCACAATGCAAATACAAGCCCAAATAAGGTAAATTATGTCCTTTGTGTCTGGTCAACCTCAACATATTTAATTTCCTTTAAAAGTCTAAAAGCTGGTTTATTCTGCTTTCCTTTGATTCGTCTCCTAATCCAATAGGACATACAACGGACTTATTCAACCAACCTGTAGCTCATCATTAAAATTAATGGGCAATGGTCTTGTCCCAAAAGTCTGCCACTTCGGCAGCATATCTCCCAACACCACATGGCCAGGAGAGCTATTGAATGAGAGAAACTTCGAGTGCCCAGCGCCAAAACATTGCATGCCAAATAACTGAGCGACTATGTCCCTATAACCGACAGCTAACCAAAATTCTCCATCAACTTGTGAACTATAGTATGATCAAGCTGGAGTAGAAAACAGAAGAGACCACATGGACATGCAAACTGACTTATTCGACCAACCCGTAGGCCATAGCTCTGCATTAAATTTGAGGGTAAAAGATCTTGTCCCAAAAGTCTGCCACTTCTGCAGCATATCTCCCAACACCACATGCCTAGGAGAGCTCTATTGGATGAGAGAAGCTTCAAGTGCCAGGCCAAAAAATCGCATGGCAAATAACTAAGGGACTCTCCCTATAACCAAGAGCTATCCAAAATTCTCCATCCACTTGTTAACTATATTATGATCAAGCGAGTAGAAAACAGAGACCTTGCTACAACCCCCCACCCCCCAAAAGATGATGCTTCTATAAGAAGGGAACCTACATCTCAATAGCTTTAACTCCATAACTACGCCCCCCCCCCGCCCCCCCCCCCCCCCCCTTTTCTCTCCACACACACACAGAGCATTCTACCAGTCTCTCCACTATTTGTTTTCTACTCCTAAAATCACTAAGGCTCAAGTTGTTCTTCTGCAGTTTCTGTTTCTATTGGAATTGTCTACCACGATTCAATCACTACAAAATTTTCCTTGAATCTTCAGTTCCTGCTCTCCCCTTTCTCTTTTTGTTTACTCAAAGAAGCAGTTTGAGTGCTGAAAGTTAACTTTCTCCTAATACGCTCATCTTCGCTACATAGATCGATAGAGTTTCATCATCTAAGCTCTCTAGAAATTCTTCTCAAATGGAAACACAGAAAAAAGGCTAATTTTGGTACTCCATCAGCTATTTAACAAACAAACTGAGCTTTTATCCCTGGAAGCTTCCAGTCATTCAAGGAATTCAAACAAGGCCTGCCTGATTTGTAAAGCCATACCAGGATATACAACCTAAAGTAAACCTCACCAACATTATAAATGCAGAAGTTTGTATTTAGTAGTTCATAATCACCTAAGCACTGAAAGAACTTCCTTGTAAAACGTTTAAGGCATACCTCACCAATGGCTAAAGCCTGCATTTTATTCTTGTACTCCACCTGCTGGCCAACCCAAATATAAATATCTGAATGACAATCAAGAATAAATATATCTTCTGTCATCAAATCATCTTGGTTGAAGTTGTAGATCTCTATCACCTGCAAGTTTTAAGAGAATCACGTCCAAGTGAAGTCTAGATATATCTCAGTCAGTGTTGATCTGATGATAAGTGGGCGTTTGGACGTCCAGTCATTTCAGTGTGTGTATGAAATACTCTTATTATACACAGAAGCTACTTGTAAAAGGAACCAGTATGTATCTTGTGACCTTTCAGTTTTAACACTTCCCTCCTCTCCCAACAGGTAACTAGGCAAAGCAATAAACTGTAACAGTTACCAAGATTAACAGTCCAGCTGACACTCACCTTTAGATCCCCTGGAGATCATGTCAAATCCCAGTAGCCAAGAAATGAAGCAGTGAAAAAAAACTAAATTAGTCGAACTATTAAGAGCAAAAAACATATAACGCAAAAAATTGATGCTATTTTTGAAGTAAAAAGGTTTTTTAAAATAAAAAAACAAAGAGAAAGTGATAATTCTTACCTTTTGAGAAGGTGCACGAGAGCAAATGAGGATCGCTTTCAGCATCCCGTCCAATCTTTTCACTAGGATATTCAGATTTTCCACCCAATATTTCCCAGAATTGCTCAGATTCTGCCCCTTCTTTTTGCAATTTCGACTGCATATCGGGCTGCACGTTGTGTGACAAATAAGAGAAGGATATAGCGTAATTAATAGAACTAAGATAATTCAATGAGAACACAAAACTGGTGCAGTTTGACTGCCGCTAGTTAGAGAGTAGTGCAGCAAAGATTTCAAAACATAAACAGTAAAAGTGAAGACCATCAAGCATATTTTCTTAGCAGGTTGCCGATAAAGAAGTGAAGTAATACATGTTTACTATGGGAAAACATTTCCATCAACTTGCCTTGATAAGATCCAGTTGCCTCTCAACAAGTTCCTGATCCTCGGAGGTGGTAAGATTTCCGGTCCATGTGAAGACAGAGGAGCCACTGTGTAATATGTAGCAATATGAGGAATTCAAAGACGAAGCCACCTGATTTCATTATATGGAGAAAAGAAAATTATGATTTTTTAGCCAAACACTATGTAGGAACAGTGCAGAATAACCGAAGCACAACAGACACAAATTAAGGTAAAATAAATTTCCCCAAAACCAATGACTACCCAATTGTAAGTAATTGGACTGCCTATCGAATATTTGTTTCTGTGAGAAAATACGGGAGAAAAATATTATTATTGAATTGTGTATCTACATTATTACATTGAGCCCTATTTATAGACACTACATCCTAATCCTTTTCCATGTAGGATACTATATACAAATCCTATTCCTATTGCTATTCTAACACTCCCCCTCAAGCTGGTGCATACAAGTCATATGTACCGAGCTTGTTACAGATGTATCTAATACAAGGACGACTGAGTGACTTGATGAAAATATCCGCAAGCTGATCACTCGACTTCACAAATTTTGTAACAATATCTCCGGAGAGTATCTTTTCCCTGACAAAGTGACAGTCAATCTCAATGTGCTTAGTCCTCTCATGAAATACCGGATTTGATGCGATATGAAAGGCCGCTTTGTTATCACACACAAGTTCCATTTGACAGATTTCTCCAAATTCTAGTTCTCTGAGCAACTGCTTAATCCATACTAGCTCACAAGTTGCTACAGCCATTGCTTGATATTCTGATTCAGCACTAGATCGAGCAACGACACTCTGTTTCTTGCTCTTCCAGGACACCAAATTAACTTCTATTAACACACAATATCCAGATGTAGAACGTCTATCAGAGAGTGATCCTGCATAATCAGCATCTATATATCCAACGATCTGCTCATGGCCTCGATCTTCGAAAAGCAATCCTTTACCTAGAGCTGACTTAATATATCGCAGAATGCGGACAACTGCATCCTAATGACTATCACATGGAGAATCCATAAACTGACTTACAACACTCACAGGAAACGAAATGTCAAGTCTAGTCACTGTGAGATAATTTAACTTACCAACCAGCCGCCTATATCTTCCGCCTATATCTTCCAGGATCACTGAGTGGCTCCCCCTGTCCTGGGGGGAGTTTAGCATTCGGATCCATAGGAGTGTCAATAGGTCTACATCCCATCATCCGGTCTCCTCAAGAATGTCTAAGGCATACTTGCGTTGCGAAATAACAATACCTGATGTGGATTGGGCAACCTCAATACCTAGAAAATACTTCAGTCTGCCAAGATCTTTAGCCTGGAAATGCTGAAAGAGATGTTGCTTTAAATTAGTGATACCATCTTGATCATTGCCAGTTATAACGATATCGTCAACATAAACCACCACATAAATACTCAAATCTGGAGCAGAATGCCGAAAAAAAGCAGAATGATCTGCTTCACTGCGAGTCATGCCAAACTCTTGAATTACTATGCTGAATTTACCAAACCAAGCTCAAGGAGATTGTTTCAGACCATAAAGTGACCGACGCAATCGACACGCCAGATTAGACTCCCCCTGAGCAACAAAACCAGGTGGTTGCTCCATATAAACTTCCTCCTCAAGATCACCATGGAGAAAAGCATTCTTATTTTCCAATTGATAAAGAGGCCAATAGCGGACAACAGCCATGGATAGAAAAAGATGAACAGATGCTATTTTAGCCACGGGGAAGAAAGTATCACTGTAATCAAGCCCAAATATCTGTGCATACCCCTTCGCAACAAGGTGAGCCTTAAGCCGATCAACTTGACCGTCCAGACCAACTTTGATTTCATAAACCCAACGACAACCAACAGTAGATTTATCTAAACGAAGAGGAACAAGCTCCCAAGTACCACTCATGTGTAAAGCAGACATCTCGTCAATCATAGCTTGTCGCCATCCGGGATGAGAAAGGGCTTCACTTGCAGACTTAGGGATAGGGATAGAGGACAATGATGATACAAAGGCATAATGGGATGATGATAGACGATGATAACTTAAAAGGGTATAATGTGGGTTAGTATTATGAGTGGACCGTTTACCTTTCTGAAGCGCAATCGGTTGATCAGGAGGAGACAAGTCCGCAGTAGGTACAGGGTCCGACGCATGACATGAATCATCTAGACCTGATGTTGGGTCTGATGCTGGACGCGGTCGACGATGATAAGTCAGGAGTGGTGGCACTGTGACTGGAGATGTAGAAGTAACGGCAGATTCCTCAAAGGTCGGTGTAGGTAAAACCTGAGGTATAGGTAAGACCTCAGAGATACCAGGATGATCAGAAGGAGACCTAAAGTAAGGTTGAGACTCAAAAAATGTGACATCGGCAGACATAAGATATCGACGGAGATCAGGTGAGAAGCAACGATACCCCTTTTGAACCCAAGAATAACCAAGAAAGACACATTTAAGAGAGCGAGGAGCTAATTTATCTATCCCCGGAGATAGGTTATGCACAAAACATGTGCTCCCAAAAACACGAGGAGGAAGAGAATATAGAGATGACTGAGGATATACTATGGAATATGGAATCTGATTCTGAATAGAATATGAGGGCATTAGATTAATTAAATGGCAAGATGTGAGGACTGCATCGCCCCAAAAGCTGAGCGGAACATGGGATTCAATGAGAAGAGTGCGAGCAGTCTCAATGAGGTGTCTATTCTTCCTTTCTGCTACCCCATTCTGCTAAGGGGTGTAGGGACAAGATGTTTGATGAATAATTCCTTGGTGAGTCATAAAAGCTGAAACTGGGAGGATTTGTATTCTACGGCATTATCACTACGAAAAGTACAAATAGAAACACCAAATTGATTTTGTATTTCAGCACAAAAACTCTTGAATATAGAGAATAACTCAGAACGATCTTTCATTAAGAATAACCAAGTACATCTAGAAAAATCGTCAATGGAACTAACAAAATATCGAAATCCTAAAGGTGAACTAACTCTACTAGGACCCCAAATATCAGAACGAACTATTGAAAAAATAGACTCCGCACGGCTCTCAGTACTATGTGGAAAGGTAGTGGAGTGTGTTTCCCCAGTTGACACGGCTCACAATCTAATTTGGACAGACTAGACAAACTAGGCACCATTTTTTGAAGCTTGAACAAACTCGGATGTCCCAATCGTTTATGGATCAAGTCTGGAGGATTTGTAACGGAGCATGCTGTGGAGGAATTAGGAGAGGTAAGTGTTAGATAGTAGAGGCCATGCGATTCATATCCTGCACTAATCACCTGTTCTGTAATGCGGCTCTGCATAACAAAAGAATCATCAAGAAATATTATGGCACAATTTAAGGCACGTGTCAAACGACTAACAGATGCAAGATTAAAAGGACAACCAGGGACATAAAGAACAGAGTTTAGAGTGACAGAAGATAGGGGATTAGCTTGTCCAACCCCTTTTGGTTTTGTTTGGCTCCCATTGGCTAAAGTAATAGCGGGAAGAGACGGTGAATAATCAATATTCGACAAAAGCAATTTATCACAAAAAATATGATCAGAAGAGCCGGAGTCTACAACCCATGATCCAACGGTATTAGAATGTGCGACTGAGGCTACTTGTGGAGATGTCTGCTTACTTGCTCGATATTGAAGGTACTCATTATATTCTTCTTCGGATAAACAAACCCGTTGATTACCTGTGGTGGCAGTCTGAGCAACATGAGCATTCTTGGGTGTTGCAAAGAATAGCATACTTCACAAGTGTGTCCAAACCTATTACAGTAACTACACTTAGGTCGAAATCTTCAAAAATGACCTCTTCTTTGTCGATTCTTCATGGATTGTGATGTTCGGTTTTCTGATCTCCTTATTAAGGGTTCTGAAGCAATCATAGGACTTGAATTTCCAATTCTCATATTTTTGGAATTAGAAATATTAAACCCGAAAGACATGTTGAATTGAAGAGAGATCACTGGCTGAAATCAGTGATAAAAGCTGCAGAAACAATACTGAACCGCCGGAATATTTTCTGGCAAAATCCCTGTGGGTGGGGTCAGATTAGGCAGGGGACCACGGTAGAATAACGATCTATCTCTAAACACGTTGGAAATTCAAATTTCACCGGAAAAAGACGATCTAACACGCCGAAAAACTGACAGAGGTTGTCGTTAGGGTTCCGACGATCGAAATCTGGTAAAAAATCAAAGTTGCAGCTGGAATCCTAGAAAAACTGTTCACGTCAGAATTATTGTTTACGCCGGCAAGTACTGCTCACGTCGTAAAAATATTGTTCACGCCGGAAATACTGTTTACGCCGGACCACTCGTTCCTTCTTTTTCTTTTTTCTTTTTTTTTTTGTATTCTTGTTCCCGGAGTCGCTGGTATTTTGCACAGCGATAGATCTCTCACTAAAGCTCTGATACCATGTGAGAAAATATGGGAGAAAAATATTATTATTGAATTGTGTATGTACATTATTACATTGAGCCCTATTTATAGACGCTACATCCTGATCCTTTTCCATGTAGGATACTATATACAAATCATATTCCTATTCTTATTCTAACAGTTTAATTTCTTTTAAGATCTACAGAAAAGAAAAGGATGTGCAGATGGAACTTGCGCAACGCAAAGCCTAATTTCAAAATCCAAAAACTGTTTTGCTGAAAACCCACATAGGAGATGTTTAAAAAATCACGATTTGTTATACACAAACATGACATTTTCAGGAATAATATGGGGTATATCTCATCCATTCAATAATTTATTAATTACTCCTATCATTTCATGTTACAAACTTTCCAAAATTCAAATTGGGACTTCTTAAAATATTTGGAGAAGGGTCAAAAATGCCCCTAGCATATAGGAAATGATTTAATTTTTCCCACCTTCCACCTAAGGGACCCCAGTTGCCCTTAATATTAATTTCGGGCTAAAATGGCCCTTATTCCACCTATTAGACCCCAATTGTCCTTTACGGTTAAGAATGTCCCTGCTTTTAAACGAAATTATGAGATGGAATACGTGGGAGTGAGTCGTGTAATGGGTAAAGAAGTGGGTTTTAATTGAATGGATACTTAAAATTGGGGGTGAATCTTTTTATTCCTGAGCTGCCTTGTGTCACTCCGTTTAAATTAGGGGTATATTTGTGTTATAGACTTATAGTATAACAGAAGGGTCTTAATACAACGGATAGTGGAACAGAAGGTATATTTATACTATTTCCGATAGTATAGTGGTATATTTGGCCCTTTTCCGTAAAACCTTTGTTAAACATCTCAGTTAATAAGAACAACTCTTTTTCTATAACTGGTTGCAGCAATGGAAGCTCAACTCCATTGAAGGACAATGAGGACAATGATGCCTCAGGAACTCCAAGAAAGGCCACGACAAGATCCCAAACAAGGAAATTTCAGGTCAAGATCAATGGGCTTCAGTTAGCAATTAAAAACGTGTCTTATGGTGGAAGAAAAGGTCAAAGCCCAAGTGAGATCTTTTGGCCAAGTCTTACAACTGTTTGGAGGCCCAAATTGAAGACTAAGAGGAGCTGGATTGTGGCCAAATATCTATCCAATAAAGGAGCAAGTCTAGCAGCCCAATTTAGTGCTACTACAAGCTTATTTAATGTTATGTTGATTATCTTTAAAGCTTCATTGAACAAAGTGTTGGTAGTCTTTTCTGCACCTAGGAAATTGCACGTTATTTACTTTAGTTTGACCATCTTTAAAGCTTCTTGAACAAAGTGTTGCCAGCCCTCTTCTAGGCTCCTATATAAAGGGGTGTTTTCTTCTCCATTTTAACCAAGTTTGAAATATTAATATTAGTAGCCTTGTGGCATGTCGAGACCTTTGAGGTTCTCTTTATAGTTTTGCCCTTTTTGTTCTACCTTGAACCATAGCTTGGATTCTTCAATGGTAAGATTCCTTGTTTGAGTTCCTCCCTCCTGTTCTTCTTCAACTTTCAATAATGTGTCTCCACACCATCTATGTCCCCAAAAATTTACTCTCTTTTCGTCTTCGACCTTGTATGAGATATTTTCCCAAAATTGATCCCATCCCTTCATGATATTAGTATTGAGCTTGTTTTCTCTCCCAAGAATCAAGCATTCCCTCAAAATCTTCTAATTTAGTCTTCCGCTATCCGTGCTCTTATCAACAACCAGGGTATTCTGGCGAGCTTGCACGCATTTTAACTATTTCACCGAATATATGGTACCTCCACGAATACATGCATTGGCTAATTCAGCATATTAAAAGCCTCAAGTAGATCGGAAGAATTCAACTAATGTCTCCTCATCTAGGATTCCTTGGTTCCCGAAGTTGTTACTTCAGCTCTTCGAAAAGCTTTCAAGATGTTTTTTTTTTCTCAATAAAATAATCTTTCTATTGCGAAAATAAAAAACCAAGTAAAATATATTCTTTTACTTCTGCATATAAGACACTGTCAGAAATTCTTAATCTCTACAACAAGTTAAACACATAAAACGGGAGGGCACAATAGACAAAAGAAATTGGACTAGATCAAGCTCTAAGGAAAGATTTGACAAGCTCTTCATCTACAGGATGATAATTCTGTGAAAAGTACTAGTACAGTAGCCGGCTCAAGACCAGAAGAGCTAATTTCAGGTCGCTTAGTAAGACGCTAAGGCCCAGATACAGATATGGCTTTGGTGTAACAAGATATAAAACTTTCATCCGGAAGCATCTTCCTTTCTATGAAGAATCACAGAATTAGAGAAGACTGCAATCCTATCACTGGAGCTTGAAGAGGAGTATGGTGGGCTAGCTAAACAAAATATAGAGTGAGCACAGGGAAGCAACAAATAAGAAACTGTGATAATTGACGTCATAAAAGCCAAGAGAAATTAGTGATAAAACTAAAACAATATTGATTTATCAAAAAATAAATAAAAAGACTACTTTCAATGTCTATGTAAAATAATGAGAAAAGAGTTTCAAAAATGTTAAAACAGGCACCCTAAACTAGAATTCTTAATCATTGCTGACATAGAACAGCTAAAACAACAACAACAACAAACCCACTGCAATCCCACAAGTGGAGACAGAACAGCTAAAAGAGGAAAAATATTTTCCCTATTAATTTTAGGATCTCTGTTCTCTTACTATATCGTCTTTCCTCTTTGTTTTTAAATAGAACAGCTAAATGAGGAAAGAAAATATAGTAAGAGAACAGAGATCCTAAAATAAATAGGGAAAAATATCTAGCCAAGAAACAAACAAATTAAAAAGAATAATATATACTGCACTCTGAGCATTACATGATAAATGGTAATTCCCCACCCCACCCCCTTGTCATTCCCAGTCAGTTGGACAAAGTGGAGAAGATGCATAATTACCAAATGCTGACAATTCAGCTATCATGAGTAATGCCGTTCACTTTCAAATCTGAACTTCTAATCTCACTTAAACTGGAACCAGCATCTGCTATTTTGATATTCAAATTGGATATAGATGAAATTTGAGCATGAGCAATTGAATTTTTTTTTTAATTTCAATATTGGAGGGTATCACGCTTAATAGAACCAGACTTTGCAATGTCAATAGTCAACAGGAGAGACCTTTTTCTTTATATTTATATATTTCGGAAATGGGATCGTCATACACTTCAGACGTTTCCAACCTAAAGTCCTAAGATGGATTGGAGCCAGAGATATTAGGAAAGAACGAGACGACTTCTAAGTCAACCATGTCAAATAAACTAGCCCCCATCCCCACCCGCACCCTTCTTCCCCTTTTAGCGTCCTTTTGTGTATCGTTTGGATATGGGAAAACATTCTACATTGATTGACATTTCATACAGGCACATATATGACATCTCCAGAACCAAGTTCAAGCATGGTCCAAGTAGGTAGTTGGGAGTATGTACATATGTTGTCAGGTATGCATGCATGTAGAAAATGAACTGTCAGAATGAACTTACAGTTTCTACTTGAATTGATTGCATATTATCAGGTCCAGTACCCTGAACCCGGAATAATGCGATTCCATCCTCTTTATATGTATCTTCTGCAAGTTCCTTCTCTACAAGGTGTTTCTTGTATCCTTCGCTAAGACCACCCTGGTAATTTTAGTAGAAACAAGTTATCAATAAATGTTCAAACATGATCTTAAACAAAGACATAACAATAGTCTGAGTCGAGACACTTTTGCAGTTCCACAAACCTTAAATACAATAAAGCTCTGAAAGATGACAAAGAACTGGAGAGGTTCATATCCTTCATATATGCGAGCCTGGAAATTTTCCATATTAACCAAACTTCAGTATCAACTCTGGGTTAACGATCAATATTTAATTATGAACTATTATCATGCCAGTGAATTACCTGAGTAGCTGAGAACTTCAGTAACTCAATTATCTTGCCTGCTTGAGAAATTGCTGAAACCCTGTCTTCCTATGTTCCATAACAGAAAGCAGCGTAAGTAATGCTATCTGTAAATGTTTAATAGCCGTTCAACATTTCTTTTGACACAAGCACAAAGGCCTTTCAAAAACTACACAGTCCCACTTTACTTCATGAAACAAAACAAAAGGCCATTTTCTCTCCGCTAGCTTTTTTTAGTTCTAGAATATTTTTAACATTCATTTCCTTGCTGACTTGATACTTTGAAAGATAATTTCGTTTATATCTTATACTCCCCCCCCCCATCTAGCTTAATTGAGAGGATTCGGAGTATGAGATCAAACTATCTAACTTTTTTGTGTGAATTCGGACATAAAATCTTCGAGTTTTTTGACATAAAATATACATATTTAGAAACTACATAAAAAGTACTACAAGTCACAATAATTAACAATTTAATATAATAAAAGGCACATGAAAAGTCGCGAAAAGTCGCGGTCAAATAAAAACTCCTTGACTCTCCAAATAGTAAGGTCACATAAAGTGGGACAAAGGGAGTATGATAATTTTCTTTTTTTGAAATGGTAAGTATTATATCTTACATAGGCCTAGGAAACAAAGAGAAAATGTGTACAAACGAGATCTTTTTACTTGAATGACTTAGATGTTTCGTATTTCTCGAAAAAGTGATTCGATGATGGGATTTGGTATGAGTATATTTCTTGGCTTTCACAGTTTTTGGTTTGTATATTCAAAATGATACCGTGAGCTCTTTAGGGTGTCCCCAAGCATTTTCTTGTATCCTTTTTATATTGAACATTGCCTTTCCGATTGTTCGCAAGTTAAAAACTTTACGAGATAAAATATTCAATAAACAGGGAGCGAGAGAAGAGGTAGATCAGAGCACCTTTCAAGTTTTCTTTTGGATTTTATGGAAGGAGAGGAAAGCACACATTTTGAAGGAGTTGAAAATACTTGTATGGAAGATCAAGAGTTGTCCTCTATTTTTTATCCATGTTGGAGTAGAGAAGAATAGATGTTTGGCTTGGTATTTTGGTTATTATATTCATTCTGGCACTTTCTTGGTGCCAGAATAAAACGAGTTTTATTTACCAAAAGAAACATCAAGTCGACAAGCACTATCCTTGGACATTTTTAAAGCCAAGCTTTGCAGGATAAAGCACTCCCCCTAGACACATAAATTGTTCCAGGAAAAAAACAGAGAACGATAATGCTGAAGATTTTACCTGAACACTTTGCCTCCCAAACCAGGTGCCAATGAGATGTTCCTCTTTATCTTCTCCAGGATAAGAATATTGGAATATGTAACAGTCTCCACTATAGAATTTAGATTGATCAGATGCTTGAAGAAGAGTCTTCTGCTGTCCATTCACACGCCACACCTGAACATAGACAGACGCAATGAATCAGATACTTTACAGCAATGTAATGTTCCATCCAATATTCTTGTTAAAGAAATTTCTTCACATTCTTCTCATACTTTGCTTTGCACGTAATTTTATTTATTAATGAAAATAACCAGAAAATCATTGTAGATCAATATAGAAATAGACAGAAGTTAGACACCTGTAAATTGCCTGTGCAGTCTATATATGATTGAGGTTCTTCCTTTGGAGGAGCTGCTTTCATTAGGCCCCTCACATTAAGCCCTTGACGCTTTAGAAGCGCTGGAGAACGAAGAGGGGAGGAGAATGTCAGTATTATCATAACCAGGAGGTTCAGAAAAATTGCATGAAGAAACAAAAGTAGGTTGCTTTAAGCTCTAGCAAGTAGCACAATCCACCAGTAAGTGACTAACCAGCAACCTTGCCTCTACCATCCTCTGTCACCGCCACATTAGTTGATTGAGGCCAAGAGTCAAACTTTGAGCGGAACATGACAGTCTCGAACCCTTCAATTACACGAATTACATGGCACTGTGGTCTATCAAGGCCAATGAGGAATTCCTATAAGGTGATAATGAAATCAGATAATGATTTAGGTACATATAAGCTGAGCGGCATATTTAACAATCCAAACTGACAAATGAAATATTACATCTGCAGCCCCACTTGCAGTTTTCCTCTCATCAAGAGAAGTATTTCTTCCCATCCACACAAAAACCTCTATCCCACAATCAACTATATAGCAACCATTCGTATCTAACAACTCCCTTGTCAAAGACTCGATCTTAACAGGTTCTGCTTGCCCTTTCTGAACTCTGTATAAGTAAACAAATAGCAGCAGAATTGAGATGTAGAGGTTATAAGGTGATCATAAGAAAAGAAAAACAAAACAAAAGAAGAAACTTACAGTTGGAACATCTTGAAACCTATCAGTTATAACAAGAATTTTTCCTTCTTTATGGGCAAATGTCTCTCAAGTACAAACATTGCACCCTTACCTATAATTGGGTAACTTTGGGGATAAATATTGTTTTGCTTTTTATTTACTCTGGTCTGTTATTAAAGTCTGAAATACTCCAAAAGTACCTCAGCGGAGCAGAAATAAAACTGAAAAACACAAACTTTACTCTACAATATGAAGGTAATAGAAGATAACTAAACATAAGACTTTTAGTGCGTGAGTCTCATTTTAGACCCAAAGGAGGACTTCTGTATGCATCCTAAGACTAATGTCAGTATTTCTAACAGGGAGTCTCCCGCTCTAGTATCTTATTGATAACTAAGAAGACAAGGCAAAGGAACTTAAAGATTTCAGACCTAACAGTTTGATAGGAAGTTTCTATAAACTGAATTCTAAGGTCTGACATAGAGACTGCAAAGGATGATGGAGAAATTGGTAGATAACCAACAGATGGCATTTATTAGCGGTAGACGGATAATGGATGCTGTGTTGATAGCCAATGAAGCAGTTGACTCCAGAATCTCACAACAGAAGCGTGGCATCTTATGTAAACTTGATATTGAGAAAGCTTATGACCATGTTAATTGGGCGTTCATACTCAGTATGCAGACATATGGGATTTGGGGATAACTGGATCAATTGGGTGAAATTTTGCAACTCAACAGTGAAATTTTCCATTCTTATTAATGGGACTCCAGAAGGTTTTTTCAGTGCACATAGAGGGATAAGCCAATGGGATCCTTTGTCCTCTTTCTTATTTATCATAGCAATGGAGTGACTTAACAACATGCTCAAGTGTAATAACCCAATTTTAAATAAGGGTTATTTGGTAATTTAGCCTTAAAAAAAAACGAAATTAAAAGGGGGGGCCAAGCCCATTCTCTTATTCTGGTTGCTGGTCACGTTTTAGTGATTTAAGGAGTAGAAAATTAGGGTAGTTGTGGGCTGTAGTTTTATAGAAAGAAAAGAAAGGGGAAAAAGAGCAAAACTACTGGAAAAAATTGTGGAAGTTCACGGACAGCGTGGGAGTGAACAGCGAGGGTTCATAGTACATGTATTTCACTACATTAGCTCTTTAGCGTATATTTTGATTTACATGTGTTGTGTTTGGTTGGTCAAAGAAGGGTATTAATGGTGGCATAATCATTATTCAATGATAGGATGATGGATTGGAAATAAAATTAGGTGACAATGATTGGTGGGTTAGTGGAATTAGTCATAGAAGTTTAGATATTGAAAGCTGCTATGAAAAACAAGTTTATTTCTTCCAGTTTAGATTACTACTATATCTTTATTAGGAGACAAAAATCATAACTGATGATTGGGTAATAATGAGAGGGTTATATGATTATAATAATAATGATTGAATGTAGAATTATATGAGATAGCAGTGGTTTGTTGACATGAGAAACAATTTATTAAGAATGCAAATTCAGAGCGCTATTGTGCAGCATCTTGAAGCCACTGTTTCGGCATTTTTCCCCATTACTGGAAGTACTGCGTTTCACATTAATATGGGTACATAATTTGATTAGTGAGGCTGGGAGTTAGACTTTGATTGTTGACTTGCTTTGAAAATTTAGAGGATGTTCGTCTAAGGGGTTTTGACTATTTTAAACCCGTTTTGGTGTAGTTTGAGGTGATTCGAATTTCCGAGAGCATAGTTTTAAATTATTGGAAGGGGTGCTTGGATTGTGAATTCGAGGTAAGTGAGACTTTAAGCTTTGGGTGCTTGCTTTTCAAACCGATTTTAAAAATATGTTTTGTCTGCCTGGTCCATGTGTTGGAACAAGCGTGTGCTTGGCAGAATCGGTGGTCCTTAAGGCCAGCCGCATATACTTTATTTTCAAATACTCTAAAACTCTCTTTATAAATTGTTTTGTGATGTGATACAGCTGTGAGCCATGGCATTGTGTATGCTTCCCTTAGCATTGTGTATGCTTCTTCATGATATTGGGGCATTGTGTATGCTTCCCTTAGCATTGTGTATGCTTCCTGACATATTTGGCACATTGTGTATGTTGCCGTGGATTCATGGTGTTGATTAATTCTTTAATTGTCGTTTATGACAGGTCCTTAGTGTAAATTGTGTTGAGATATATAATATACTTGATAAACAGTGGTTTGGACCTTGGTTGCTATTATATAATGATATATGCATGTGCATAATGTTTTTGTGCTTGTTATGTTTTGTATTTTCTAACACTTGTTCCAGGGGTATTTAAAGTGGCGGGTCGAGGATCTTACTGGGTTATATTTATGTATAACTCACTCCTTACCTGCATGCCGATACTGTCACGGAGAACGAGGCTGGTGGTTGAAGATTTCGTGAGTGGATTCTGTTGCTGAGGTGAGCCACCGCTTGTTCGTGTAGGCAGCCATTTCAGCTTTATCTAGTTTATTTCTAGTTCTTTCTTTTATTTTGGGTTTACATGCCCGACATTCAAACTCATGTAACTCTGTTAGATGCTCCCTGGTCTTAGCGTGGGATGTGGGCTAGAGATTCTTTTATCTTAGCGTTGGTTGGTTTCCATCAATCGATTATGGGTTTGGTTGATGACTAATTCATATTTTATTATTAACGATATTGTTGGGCCTGCACTTATTTTCTTTTAGTGCTATCGTAAATGACTAAGGGTATGATATATGGTTCGCCTGGCGGGTGGTCTGTGCTGGGTGCCAATCACGTCTAGCGAGTATTTTGGGACGTGACATCAAGATTGTTAAGACTAGTGGAAGGATTCAGGGTTTTGAAGTTGTCAGAAGCAGAGTCAGCGATCTAGAGATGACTCATCTCCAATATGCTGATGATACTCTCATTTTTTGTGATGCAGAAGAGGAACAACTGCTGATTCTGATGTTAATATTGGTGTATTTTGAAGGCATTTCTGGGCTTCACATTAACTGGAGTAAGAGCCACCTTTTTTCCACTAATATGGAGCAGCTGACATAGATTTTGGGTGGTGTAGTGGGTACATTGCCGACAGTATATCTTGGCATGCCTTTTGGAGCAAAATCAAAATCCAAAGAAATTAGGAATCCAATCTTGGAGAAGTGTGAGAAGAAGTTGTCCAGAAGGAGATGAGAATAATTGTCATTGGGAGGCAGACTTACTTTGAAAATTCTGTTTTAGATGCTTTACCAACATATATGACGTCCCAGTTTTATATCCCTCAGAATGTTATTCAGAGGCTGGATATATTCAGGAGATCTTTTCTTTTGGCATGGTAATAAAAGGGAAGAGAGGCTATCATTTAGTCAAATGGAAAAATCTCATCAGAGAGAAAAATCAAGGTGGTTTAGGTATCAAAAACCTTAAGCATCAGGGCAAAGCTCTTAGGCGAAATGGCTTCAGATGTATCCACAGGAATCCCAAAATCTATGTGGTAGTGTTATCAAAACCACATACGGGGAGCTGGACAATTGGGTCTCTAAAGAAGTTACCACCCCATATATGTGTTGCTCAGACTCTTTAAAAATGCCGCAAAAATGCCGCCTGGTGCGTGTCAGATCCTCCAAAACTAGTACATTTTTGGAGGATCCGACACGATGCGGCATCCTTTTTGGAGAATCCGAGCAACAAAGCCCCACATGGTGTAAGTCCCTGGAGAACCAATGGGTCCTTTTGGCCTTTTCTTAAAAGACAATCTGTTGTAAAGGTTCATAGTGGCAACAAAACTCTTTTCTGGATAAATGGATGGGTTCTACAAGCTTACAAGTTTTATTCCAAGATTTGTTTGCACTTGTTGAACATCAACACAAGACAGTAAAGATGTGGAGCCATCAGGGGTGGGATTTGGTACTCAGAAGCCCCCTGAATGATTGGAAGATTCCAAGGTTGACTGAGTTATACAGGCTTTTAAGACCTTTTAAGACTAAGACACCTGATACTAGTCTCCACTTCATCCTCCCTGCACCAATATGATGTGTGACATCATCATCAATCTCCCCATTTCCTTGAATAATAGACCCAAGATACTTGAAACTTCCTTTCTTTTGGATGGCCTGGGTACCGAGCTTCACTTCCACTCCAGCCTCAGACGTCACGCCACGAAACTTGCACTCCAAGTACTCTATCTTGGTCCGACTCAACCTGACCCCTTTAGACTCCAGGGTTTGTCTCCAAACCTCTAGCTCAGCGTTAACTCTGATGCGAGTCTCGTCAATCAGAACTATGTCGTCCGCAAATAACATACACCATGGCACCTTACCTTGGATTTGCCGCATCAATCCATCCATCAACAAAGCAAATAAAAACGGGCTAAACTGGGATTTCTTTATTAAAATCCTAAAAGACATAGGCTTTGGAAGAAAGTGGTTAAAGTGGATTCATTTTTGTATCAGTACTGTAAGGTTTTCAATTCTCAATAATGGCTCCCTAGAAAGGCTCTATCAATCTCAGAGGGGACTCAAGCAAGGACACCTAATATTTCCTTTCATGTTCATCATAACAATGGAGGGTCTTAATTCCACGCTGAAGAATACCAAGTCAAATGGGTGGTGAGGGGATTTAACGTATCAAATAGTACCAATTGTAACATGGATATCTCTCATCTCCTAATAACTCATCGGTATTACGTGATGAAAACATTGATCAATTAGGGCACATAAGACTAATCTTAACAGTCTTTGAGGTAGTGTCTGATCTACATGTCAATTGGAAAAAGAGCATGTTATGTCCAATCAAGGTAGTGAATCAACTATAAACTGGGTGTGAAATAGGAGTTCTTCCCACAACCTCTCGGTATTAGCTCTGGGGGCCAAAAATTCTCTTGAAATATTTCAAGGGGTCATTGAAAGAAGCAAAAGAAGGTTTGCAAAATGGAAAGTTAATATCTTTCTTTAGGTGGCATGGTGGTTCTGGTGAATAGTGTTTTAGACTCTATACCTACTCATGCAATGTCTATGTTCCCTCTCCTAGCTAAAGTGAAAAGAGACTTATCATGCATTGAGAAGAAACTTCATTTGGCAAAGAAACTAGGAAAACAAAGCTTTAGAGCTTTTAACCTGGTCAATTAGAAGACACTCACTTCCAGCAAGAGGGAAAGTGACATGGGCATTAGAGGTATGAGGAAACGCAATTACTAACAAAATGGCTGTGGAGATAATAACTGTGAGGAACAAGCATTATGGAGACAAGTGATCAATTACAAGTATGGTCACGAAAGTCACTAGAACACTAAGTATGTGAAATCTACTTTTGGAGTGAGCAATTAGAGAGCTATTAGATCTAAGTGTCCCAATATCATCTAGCAATAGAAACAGGATATCTTTCTGGAATGAAAACTGACTCGGGCATGGTCCTCTTAAAGATATCTATTCTGATCACCTTGAATGTCAATCCTACAGCTACAACTGGGGAGATGTGGAGTCACCCAGGGTGAAATTTCAACTTTAGAATATCATTAAATGATCGAGAAATTGATAGAGTAATTGAATTGCTAAAACATCTGGAGCTATTTCGGGGCACAAGTAATATTGGAGACTCCTTGATATAGAAGGGGGACAACCATAGGATATTCACAGAAAAATCAGCATATGCCTTACTTTCAAGAAGCAGCCAGATAGGTAAAAACTGGCCTTGGAAACAGATCCAAAGAGCAAAAGCCCCCTTCAAAGTAATCTGCTTTACATGATTGGTGGCAAGGCAGGCTTGCTTAACTCATGCAAATCTAAATAAGAGAGGAATTCAAACTGACCTCATATTTAAGATTTACAGAGTCAGAGAGTATTTGGGACAAGGTGGGAGTGGCCTCTGTGGTGGACAAGATGAGGGAAGCGAGGCTGAGATGGTTCGGGCATGTGAAGAGGATATGGAGATGCCCCCGTTAGGACATGTGAGAGGTTGGCAATGGTGGGTTTAAGGACAGGTAGAGGTAGGACGAAGAAGTATTGGGAGAGGTAATTAGACAAGACATGGTGCATCTTCAGCTTACCAAGGACATAACCTTAGATAGGAAGATATGGAGGTCGCGGATTAGGGTAGAAAGTTAGAAGGTAGTTGGGCGTTGTCTTGCTCTCCTGCGAGATAGGCTTGGTGGGTAGTTAGTATTAACATTATTCTTGTAGTTTATGGCCCTTTGATTTCTGTTACTACCTGTTGTTTCTTGTGCTTCGGTTATCGTATTATTTTGCTCTGAATGCTATTTTACGCTCTCTCTCTTATTTACTATGCCTTATTTACCTCTGTACTTTTGTTTTCAAACTACTTTTTGTGTTACTTGAGCCTAGGGTCTTTAGGAAACAGCCTCTCTATCTCCACGAGGTAGGGGTAAGGTCTGCCTACACTCTACCCTTCCTAGACTCCACCTGTGGGATTACACTGGATATGTTGTTGTTGTTGTTGTTGCAGAGTCACAGAGTAATAATCATCTATTTTTACATTGTCTTGTCACTTCTCAGTTGTGGCAACTCTTTCTTAGTATGGCTGGACTTAGGTGGACTATGCCAAAGTCCACAGTTGATCTACTGAAATGATGGTTTAGTGAGGGAGGCAGTATAAGGCAAAAGAACTGGTGGAATTTGATCCTTGCTTGCATATGGTGGATAGCTCGGAAGGAAAGGAAGGCCCTGTGTTTTGAAGACAGAAGCAGCTCTATCTAGTAGATAGAGATGAATTGTATTCTGATGTTTCATATTTGGTGTAGAAAAAATTATGTAAATGACGTAGATCCATACTTGAACATTATAGAACCTTGTAAGAAAAGTAAGGATAGATTTTTCTTTCTTTTAGAATCCTTGTAAGAAGAGCAAGGATAGGTTTTCTTATCTTTTTGGAATCTGTAATTGGTTATCAGCACAACCTTTGAGCTGTGATTTTAATACAACAATTACCATTTTCAAAAAACAAAAAAAAAAAAAGTAAGGCCATGCTAGCAGCAACATAATATATAATAGTATTACCTAAATGGATGTGGAAAGGGGGATCAGAGGATGCAACCTCACATGTAGGAATAACTCACCTATACAATCTAGTAGGAAGAATATCAATGCTTTTAGCCTCGGCCCGTGTAGTCTTCCTTGGAAGAGGAGCAAAGCCACCAAAAAAACCCCAGAATTCTCCAGTCTCGGCATCAGCCATCAATTTACCATCCTCTACACGTCATCAGACCACAGTTTAATGCAATAAACACTTCAGTATAATTCCCTTGAGTGACTAAATTACTAACTACTTACCAATTGCAGCGACCTCACATTTGCCATCGTGGTACGTATCTTTAATGTACTGAACAACTTCAAGTGCTTTAGCTCTTTCTTGAATAGAGGAATTGGAACCATTGAATTGGAAGATTTTACACTTGGTATCAAGAATGAAGATGTCATCATGATTAAGTGAGGATCGAGCAAATGGAACCTGTCACAATATTGTACAAAATGGTAATGAAAATATATGAGCTTAAATTTTTCTCATCATGAAAATATAAGCTTAAATTTTTCTCATCATTCATTATCAGAAGAAAAGTAGTTGCGCAGACTTGCCTCCTTCACATGGACAACATGCTTCCCTTGGCATACGTACAAACAGGTCTTATACTCTTCTTCCTCTACATGCTTAAATCCAGATGCAATTCCACCTTTTAGAGGGATTATACATGGTTTGAAATAGGAAAGGAACTTCTCAGTTTCATGGCCCTGCACTTCACGATATTGAACAGCACGCCCACCAAGTGCTGCATCTAGCTCAACAGTTTTTATGGCAGCAACACCAGCTTCATCCTAGCAAAACAGACTCAACTATGAGATAACATTTAAAAAAACACTGGCTGCATAATATTCTAAATAGAAACAAAACCTGACTAGTATCTTCACCAAGCCAATAATGAATATCATGCCGTAAGGCACCACTTTTTGAAGTGCTGGTCTGAAAAAGAGGGGAAAAAAGCCTCAGATGAACAAGTACAGCAGTCTATAAAATGTTTCTACTGAAAAGTTACAGCAGCCTATAACATTTTTAAAAGGAACGTTTTCTCAAGGATATTGTGTCTAAAGAGTACTTCCATAAATTCTCTGTTTCCAGAATTCTGAAAAAGGTCTAATACATCTGAGAATTTTCTATAGGCCAAGCAGAACTGATTTTTTTTCCTTGTTCTTAATTCTTGATATTTTCAGCAATTTCAGAAACATAGTCCAACTGAAGAATAAGATATACGATGTCTAATAAATATTCGGGCCCCATCAAATATTACCTACAACCACAGTAAGCCCTACAATCCAAAAGAGAGGGGAAAGACTAAGCCCTTCTAGCTGACAATTCTGACATATTAAGCTGCCAAAGTCAAGTCATCACCGTCCCTTCAAACAGATAAGGACAAATGTTTTCCTATTACATTAAGTGAGTCTCACGCTTGTCCAACATCACAAATGGCTCCATAATAGAACAATGACAGCTACCCTTTACCATGATATGGAAGCAGAAAGCCTTCAAGAAATAAAAGGTATATTCCAATTCGAAACTTCAATCAAGAAGTACAATACAATAAGCCAGAAATGACTAGCATGGATGTTTAGACAGACTATTTCTCATCCGTAGGATGCAAGATCTTCTATGGATCAGTCAGGTTATATTAAAGGACAAAACATTCAAGCAAATCTAGCTGCCAAAAGAATATTTTATTTTGTTTTAAAAGTTTAATAGCTTCTAGTTTGAGGTAAGTTGTAAATTCAAAATAATACCACAGATAATATGATATATAACAGTAAAACATTATGCAGCGACAACCGATGTTCTCAGTCTAACAGTAAAACAAAATGACACCAGTAAGATCCTTCAGCATATGATGAAAGCTAATAGATTACCAAAAATAACATACCTTCAAAATAATATATGAGTCTCCTGTGTAAAATTTCCCATGCGATGACTTTGGAACAGGTACTGGACTTAGCTTTTCAATACGCCAGATCTCTATTCCGCTATTAATGGGGTCAAGGAAATTGAATTTGCACTGTCCTTTATTAGCCAATCAAATTAGAAGATAAATCTGGAAATAAATATAGACATCAATTATATCAAAAATTATAATTAACTCATCATTCACATGTAATAGCTTTCTTTCTTCCAGTGCAACGTTTTTCTATGTATTTCTTCACTCTTTTGGGAAAATATTAGTATGAGAGTTCATCCTCTAATCTCTACTTCTACATGACCTAAAATGAGGATACGCCTTCTGGCCTGCTCCTTGAAAAGTTGGATCCAAATCTCTCATTGAAACAGCCATAGTGGTTCCTTTCTGCTTTCAGTACTTCAACTAAAGAGATGGCTGAAAATAACTGAAAAGTGAATGTATAATCAGGGATAATATCACTAGACGAAGAGGAAGTTTCAAAGCAAATCTTTTCTACTAGGCGCATGGCTCAAGAGAGTACCTCATTAACCTCTCAGAAACATAATTATCCAAGAGACAAAGAAAGATGGTAGAGACAGATTGCACTACTTAAAGTAAGAATACAAAGATGAAAAGATAAGTAACAGCTGCCACAATCTTTAGCAGAAAAAGACAAATTATATCAAAGAATATACAAAGTCCATCCAACATCAAGCCAGGTGAATGTATGCTTCACCAAGGCAAAACAGACATCACCCTGTAGCCTCTATGACTTCAAATACTGCTCGAACTCCAGGTAACACTAAAACAAAAGGAAATGTGACTCTTTTACGAAAGGAGCTAGTAAAGCAATCTCCTTTTTCTTGATAACCGTGGTGTCCGGCCCAGCTCATGCACGCCTCGACTAATTCCATGGGGCATCTTCTACCTCCAACCAGCACACAGGCATAGGTACCAGGTAACTCTTTCCACTAAGGCTTGGACAGATGCAAAGAAATCACCTAGTATTTTTGTCTCAGCTGGGAATTCAACCTGATCTCATGGTTCTCAACCCACTTCATTGACCACTAAGCTACACCATTGGGTGCAGGAGCTAGTAAAGCAATCTTGGTGCAACATATATAAACAAATCCACAACTACATCTAAGAAAGGGACATGTGGTATATGAAGGAACAAAAACAGTTTTCAGATTGAAGACATGCAAGATATTCTTACTTGAACCCTTTTAATGTTGAAGCCACTAGTTTCACAGCGATATATAATGTTTCTATAGAGTACCAGTTTCTTACCAAAACCCAATTTCATTGGTTTTAGCTTCATTCTCGAGTAGACTCATCCATCTGGACTTTCAAAAATCATCCTACACCCTCCCTTCCCATTTCATGAATGCATTTTTTAAAATTCAATTTTCATCATATAATGTGAATTAAGCAACTAAAAGAGAAGGGCACCCACCCCAATTGCATACTTGAGGTTTTCAATTAATTTTTGTTGGGTAGTGAGTCAAATTTTCTGAATCAATTTTTGGAGCTGGAGAAAAAAGAAGCAAAAAGATTGGGAGAGCAGGCAAACTGAGAAAGGGGAAATGAAAAAAAAAAAAACGACCAAGAATATCAAATCCAAATCACTACCAGGAAATGATCTGGGAATTCTCAATCTAACCAAAAACATAATAATAAACATTGGAGCATTGAAATTGCCACCTATTTCCATCTCAAAAAACTTCTCCATTCTCAGATCAGGCATAAAAGATGTCTCAATTAATAATTGTAAAAGTATCCCATCCCCCAAAGCAAAGATTTCAGAAATAACAAGAAAAGAATAAGATTATTTACCCAAATCCACTGCTACAGATCCAATCCAACCACACAATTAAGCTGGCAGGGGAGGGGGAGGAACAATGGGAAGTGTTGTTTTTCTTTGGAGAGAGAGAGAGAGTATATCTATTCTATTTCTATGGGTAATATACGTTCGAGAGAGGGAGAGAGAAAATCGGGGGTTGGAGGGAATGATTTGTTGCCAGGCGTGCTTGTCACTAACGGCACACAACAAAAAGAGGAGAGAGAGGAAGAAAAAAAGACAGTGACATGAACTGTAAAGACTTTACTCTTTGGGGAGAGAGAGAGAGAGTGAGAATAATCAAATACTCCATTTACAGCTGAAAATTAAGCATCTTTTTAAATTTTATTCTCTCTTTTTCCTCTCCACTAAGTTGAATTATAAAACGTACATAATAATAGAGGTCTATATTATAACGTGAATAAATAGGTAATGTCAAACAAAATAACCTTTCTTTTTTTTTAATCAAAAATAGGCAATTTTACATCAACCAATTCCAAAGCCATAGACCGGCATCCTACAATCCAACTTAGGCTCATTTATTTGCACTTATTGGACCTTAAGTCATTAAGTGCATTTGCTTGCATTAAAATCTAAGCACTTATTAGGTCTGAATAAGTATTAATCATTAAGAATATCATTAAAAGATAATTTTGTATGAAACTTTTATATCACCAGCTCCAACCCCAACCCCAACCCTCCACCTCAACCCCACCCCCACGCACTCTCCACTCCAACCCCCCCCCCTCCCCCCCCCCATCCACCTTAACCCCATCTTCCACTCCAAGCCCCTACTCTTCACCACCCCCTCCCCACCACCCCCACCCTACCACCAACCCCAATCCCACCCCACACCACCCCTACTCCCCATTACCCCCACCACCAACCCCACCCCCGCTCCCCACCAACCCCACTATCAACCCTTACCCCACACCACCCACCCCCACTCCCCGCTAACCCCACCTCCCACCACCAACCCCACCCCCACTACCTCCCATCCCTCACCCCAACCACCCACCACGACTACAAAACATCTCCACCATTACTAGTGAACATAAATGTTTCATTTTTTTTTAATCAAATAATATTTTATTTTATTAAATTTGTATTTATTTTCTACTATTTAATTTGAATTGTATATTTATTATGTTTAAATAAATACATTATGCATATTCAGATATTGAAAAACAAACAGTCTTAATCATTCAGTGTTCAGATCTAGAGACAACATCTTAATCATTCAGATGTGAATTCAGATTCAGACGTCTTAATCTTAGTGAAAACAAATGAGGCCTTAATCTAAAATCATCGCATACCAGACGAGTATAATAACAAGACAATCACAGAATAATTTGGAACCGATTAACCAAATACAATGTTGCAGCTCAAATAAAAAGGGGCTAGTGATAACAAATGGGAACGCATAAATGAAGTAATAAGATAATAATTTAGAGAAGACCCAATTAAAGGAATAAATAAATACTTCAAACTCAATTAAAATTTTAATGAATCTAATTTATAGGAACTAATCATTTCTCCTTGCAAAGCCACCTTAATAAGTTTCAATCAACAAAGTAATTCGTCCTTATAATATTCTTTCCAAAGTTTCTTCAACATAATCATCAAAACAAGCTATCCTATCAAATAGGGAAAGAGGGATATTTATACTACGGCAAAGGGTACCGAATATTACCTAAAATATCCCCTACAAGACCTTTAAAATATAATTAAGCAGAACAAAACACCACGGAGGACTAGTCGGCTCCACGAGTTATTGTGAGAAGTTTATTGGGCGAGTCCGGTCTACTGCACAACTTGAGTTTGTGGAGACAGTTTATGGATCTCCTTTCGGGGGTCTTCGAATTGCTCCATGAACCTCCTTCTTCTTGGCACTTGTTTCGGCAAGTTTGGTTCAATTGGCTCAAGACCTGGTTTCCACGACCTCTTGAAGCATTCCAAACTCTTAATGTCTATCTTGACGCCCTTAATGTCTTTACTAAGCCAAAAGTTATCATTCTCCCTCTCCTAAAAAGAATGTCCACAGATTCATACATTGAACACGTGAGAAAAGGAAAACGAAATTGTAAGCATTCAAAATGAGGATTAATAAGCTCCCAAAATAATCAAGTTAACCATATATGCACACTTTTATGGGATTTCGGTGTTACACCTCGTAGTTTTTTACGTTGAGATCCGTTAGGTGTTAACCGTTTCAATTGTGGACACTGGAGTTACCTTCTAGGATATATGAGATTATATGCGCCTATCTTATGGTTATGAGGGTTTAGGTTCATGTAATAAGTTATGGAAGGATTGGAGAACAAGTGAATTAAGGAAAGTAAGTTTTTTTGGAACTTTGGAGAAAAGATAGGCAAGGTTTCGTACGATAATTTTGGTCTAACTTGAGAAAGGAATATCTACTAGTATATCAAGAGTTTGAAGTGAAACAAAAGCCTAAATTGAAGTTCAGGAAGTCTAGTTTACAACGCAACAAACCGCGCGTCGATCCGACATCAGAATCAAACGTTATGAGCATTTCAAGACAGACTACCAGAGCAGGAATTAACTCTGATCGAACGCGCCTAGAGGTGGCGCGAACGAGCAGAGAAGCGCTGAGCAACCCCGTGCGAACGCGCAGAGCAATTTTTAAGTCGGTAGGAACCGATTTCAACACTCAATATAAGGGTCAAAACCCTCATTTTTCACCCAAAATATTTCGCCAAAAGCTCAGCAACATATAGGAGTGTGTGTGTGTCATAAAATTGAGGGATTGGAGTGATTTCGAGTGGTGAAGTATTAATCGAGGCTCGGGTGACGTATAGTGGTGACTATAGTATCGTTTTGCGGTGGATTTGGCTTGGATTCAAAGTAAATATTGAAGATATTGTTGTTCTAGTAAGAACAAGGTATGAATCTCTCCTTATTGACATTAATTTAGGTTTTCTTATGAAGATAGAGCTATTAAATAGTAGTATAATGAATTAGTATGTTGAGAAATCGGGTAAACATCGTGTGGGATGTTTTATTGTGTATATTGGTATTGATGATGATGTGGTTGATATTAGTGTGGCTATTGTTGTTGTTTTGTTGGTATTGTGATTTCGGGCTAGGGATACAAACAGAGGAGATGTTGTCCGAATTTCGGTAGACTCTAAAAGGAATTAATTTGAAGGCTTAAGGTAAGCATATGACAATAAGCCTAACAATAGTATAAATGATTTTATAGGTAGATTACGAGACTACAAATGATCTTAAGTAGATCACAAGACATGAGGTAGGTTGGAAAGTCGAGAAGTAAGCTTCCAGGTATGTTAAGGTTGTCCTTTCTTTCTTTTTGGCATGATCCTTGTAATATGAACGAGCTTCCATATTACTCTACTCTTAGAAGCATTAGGAGTAGTCTAATCTTTGATGTTCCTGTACCTCTTTTATGATTATTCCTTCTATTCATGGGTCTTGAGATCACGTATACTGATATTGTTAGCCTAAGAATGTCTATCAAAGATAGTTGACCTTATGTCACTCTGAGAGTCCTGTTTATTCAGCTCACTTATGCATTGCATTCATTTATACATATGCACATTGACCCATGACCAGAAGGCGTTATATACGCATATATTATGTACTATATATATGGGGTATGGGGAAGGTGACTGTTATAACCTGTATTTTGTACGTTTGGATATTTCAAAGTCATCGTGGAAAGTTAAGGGCGAGACCATTTTCAAAATTATTTTAGTGCACAAGTAGTTATGAATATTATTTATGAATAATATTGGACGGAAATATTGAGAAAGGTTAAGGGCAAAAAAAAAAAAAGAAATTCGCGAAATGGGTCGTGGAGATAATGCGGAAGGCTAGGGGTAAAGCGGTAAATTCACAAGTGTTCAAGAAAATTCTTGAAAATGGCCATTGTGGCCGTGCAATGTGTGGGTGTGTGTGGCTATGTGGGCCCCACTCTTTGTGGCCGTGTGATGAAAAAAAAATGGAAGAAGCTTGCAAGAGAAGACAAATGGTCTTCTTGATTTATTTTCAAGAAAAATCAAGAAAATGGAAGAAATTTCTAGAGAGGGATCATGTGGCTATATTCTTATTTTGAGGGGCCAAATTATAAATATGAAAAATTGGTGGAAGACATGTATATATATAAATATAAGAGTCATCTTTTAATGGAAGGAACTAGAAAGGAAGAAAGAAAGAAAAAGAAAGAAGAAGAGAGGGAGAGAGATTCGGCCATGGTTGGCTATGGAAGGTGACCAAGAAAAAAAAATTATATTCTTCTAGCCTTCCTACTAAATGGAAGGTCCTTTACAACACGGAAGAGTTGTTGGAGCAAGAAAATCCTTCACTTGAACAAATCCATAACCTTGACTAAGAGGAAGCTTGAGAGGAAAAGGTAAGAACTTAACCTTCTTTTATATGTTATGGGTGATTATGAGTGTGGTAGAATGAAGAAATCCATGAAATTCATGAAATATGAATATGTATGGTGTTTGGCCGAAAATGTGTTGCATGGTATAGAAAAGATGAATTGATATTTTAGTGTTGTTGTTATGGATTCTATGATGAAAAATGAGAATTTAATGATTGAAAATGAAGTTGGAGTCGGTTGTAAGTTGTTGGAGGAGATAATGTGATTTTCATATAGTTCTTGTGTTATTGTGGTTAATGTTGTCAATGTGCGGAATGTTGATGTAGTTTATGAATTTGGAAGGTGTTGGACGAAGTAGTATGTTGATTAAAGTGCTTTGAAAGTCATATGAATTGAATTGAATTGAATCGAGTTGACTTGAATGTTGAAGTGTTGCTAAAATGATTGCTAGTATTGTTGTTGGTTTGGCCGGGTCAAATTCCCGGATTGTTGTTGATTGAAATTAGTCATATTAGATTTTTGGGGATGGTGTATTTACAGGGGAAGTGCTGCCGAAATTTCGGCAGACAAAGTGTTTCTTTGAGAATCAACTTTCAAATGCTTTAACTAAGGTTTGGTAAATGTGACCTAATTGTAGATTTTGGCAAATTTGGAACGTGAATTTGGAGAAGCGTAAGGAGCGGAAAAAGGTATGTAAGGCTTCACCCTTCTTTCTATGGCATGTCTTAGACGTAATAAGTCGGATACGAGCCGCGGGGACAATTCTATTCTCCGGAACCCGCACCCAAAGTTTTCCCTTTTTCGTTCAGTAGAATTGAACTAAAAATTGTGCGAAATGTTAGAAAAACTTCCTAAACATCTAGAACTTGTATAAAGAGGACCCGACTACCCTAAGACCCTCCCAAGTGACGTCATGAAATGTAATGAACGTAAATTTGGTACGCCGCCTCATTTGACCCGAGGTGGGCCCATGGTTCCCGGATTTTCCTTGTTGTTCCGTTTGACCTATTTTGAAGTAGAATCCAAAGGAAACTTTTGATCCTTATGTCGCTTATCAAACGACAAATAATGTAGCTATTCTAATGAGAATATTTCTATGATGATAATGATAATGATGAAGTAAGGAAGAGAATATGTCTATGACAAGTATGACGGGAATGATTGTATGACTAAAAGTCTTAAAGGAAGGATTCAATATGAATACAAGAATAATGGACTAGTCCTTGAGTCCAACCCTATTCTTTTGTCATGACTTTATTTTCTAAAAACTCTAAGGTACATGAAGTAATGTTTTATGAGCTTTACGATCTTGTCCCGTGTTTTCTTTCAACGCTATTCTTCGTTGGTAGTCTCGCCTTAAAATACTCGTTCCTTCAAGGTGAGACATAACGATCATGGTTATTCCATAATGTAATCGGAGGCTACCGACCTTACGTCAATCCGACGTGGACATGGTTTTCTTGGGCTCTCGAGCGTCTGGTATGCATGTTATAAGTATATGTATATGATAAAAGATCCAGAGCGCTATAGACGCTGATATATGTACATGATACACGTATATGTATATGATAAAAGAGCCAGAGCGCTATAGACGCTGATATATGTACATGATACACGTCTATGTATATGATAAACGAGCCAGAGCGCTATAGACGCTGATATATGTATATATATATGATGTACGCATATGTATACGGGGAAGATGGGAATGAGGGCAGAGCGTTATATACACATATCCACCTGATCAGTTGGCACTACATGACATGATATCGTCCCGGACGCGGGATGCCCGGACGCGGGATGTATATATTTATGGTTAAATGGATCGGCTGCCGACGCCTCGGCAATATGACATGTTCTATTTTTATATATATATGAGCAAGAAATGTTTTTTTTCAAAGGAAAGCTAAGCATGCATGGTATCCGCCCTCAGCGGCCCTCATATGTACAGGTTACGCTTTTATCCTATGATATGTTCTATGTACCCGTGCAGTTATTGTTCATATGCATATTTCTTGCTAAGTTACTAATCTTGCCTTACATATTCAGTACATTACTCGTACTGACCCCTCTTCTTCGGGGGGCTGCGTTCATGCCGCGCAGGTACGCCCAAGGGATGCAAAGTTAGCATAGAAGATGTTCCAGCGGAGTTGGTAGGCTCCATTTGTCCTGGAGTGCTGCCAAGTCAGAGTATATGTATTATGACGCTATGTTCGAGGTTAGAGACTTTGCAGACAGAGTCGTGGGTATAGAGTGTCAGCTTTGTAGACGGCTTCGCCTGTCGATATGTTATTATGTTTCATGTCACGAGTCACATATGATGAAAGACTTTACTTATGAATTTTTTTTTTGAGAACTTACTATGTATTTTATTCTTTATTGATCCACGAGTTTATATGTGTAATAAGAGTCAGCGGGTTCGCTCGGCTCCAGATATGGGGTCGGGTGCCCATCACACCCTAGTAAAGTCGGGGTGTGACAGTGACGACGTCATATACGCATTACCACCTGATCAGCTAGTCATATGACGATACGAGGACGGCGATAATGTTGATAGTGATGATGCTGGCCGATACGACATAATGGGATGCCCATAGAGGCTTGACGGGCGTTGCATACGCATATATGTATATGTATGACCTCATGCATGCATGCACATGATTTATGCATATCATTGGTCCTCAGAAGCAGTTGAAGCATACATGTTACATTCATCTACATTGTAGATTCCTTATGTTCTCTCTCTTGTTACTCTTATGCCTTACATACTCAGTACATTGTCCGTACTAACGTCCTTTTTATTTGTGGACACTGCGTTCATGCTCGCAGGATAGCAGGGAGACGGATCAGATCCTTAGGAGCTTTATCAGCGAAGTTTTAGGAGCGCTCCATTTACTTCGGAGCTACAGTCTATTGGTGTTACTCTTTTGTGTATATAACTTGGGCATGGCGGAGTCCTGCCCGTCCTTATGATTTCCAGTACTTTATATAGAAGCTCGTAGACAGATGTATGTAACTAGATGTTCCATAACCTTATCAGTTCATATTGTTGTATAATAATTTGGCAGCCGTGTCGGCTTGTGATGATGGGCATAGTTGTTGATGATTATATAGAGATGTGACGTTATCTTGTGACATATGCCCTTACAGATTATGATACCCATGAGCTATCTTTTTGGTCCACCTAGAAATGATTATGAGATGTATGTTTAGAGGTGCTCGGTAGGTTAGCTCCGGGTACCCGTCATGACCCTCTGGTTGGGTCGTGACATTCAGATTGACAAGATTACTTCATTTAGCTTCTTTGAGATTCTTTACTATCTTGCGACAGCATCCGAAAGATGTCTGCTATAAAAAAAAAATTGGAATTGGAAACCACTATGCAGTCAATTGGGTCAATAAGATGACAAGAATTTAATAAACTTAAGAAGCTTGAACCCAAAAACTGATTTTACCTTATTCATACTCACAAATCTATGTTACACCAACATCAATGGTCTCAAGCTTACTGTCTTCTGCTGATTTCTATGCCTAATTTGTGTTACTGCTTTGCCTATTTTTCAACATTTCAATTCCTACAACTAAAAAATGTAGGGTTTTCTTCTATTCATCAAAAAATAAAAGTCTAAATTGTTATTCCTTAACCCAAAAATCTCAACTAAAAGGTGTTACATTGACTGATCTAACTTATTTTTTCCTATTTTGGTAGTTGCTATTTTCCCTGACTATGGTGTAATGTATAGATATTTTAATACTTTATGTATGACTTAAATATGGATATAATCTCTAGGAGTTATGTCGTCTTAAGAAAAGAACAAGCATCGCTACTCAACCAAACGAGATGTTGAGATGAAACTTAGAGACATGAAATATATAGACTGGTAACCGCAGGAAACAAAAAAGAAGCATCGTTACTACAATAACGAACAAAAAGGAAAGAGTCGAAAAGGAGTAGTATGATTTGAGGCTACTACTTTTCATGGAGCTTTTCAACGCATAGCTGAGCTTTAAGGAAAGAACTCTCCTTCGACATAACATTCTATGTTTATATATGTTTTACATTCCATATACTTAGCCGTGTGAGACATTCAAATTATGGCATAACGTCATATGTGACTTGAAATTAGACCTCTTAGGTGTAAGCAATAATAATTGTTGTTCTGTGAAACTATTCTTGAAAAGAATAGGGAATTGTTTATTTACTTCCCGAAATAGAAGTTTCTAGCATAGCTTTATTCTAGATTGCTGCTTATTTGTGAGGCATTAAAGAGTTAACTCTTTAACCTACTAAATTGTAATTACAGTTGAAAATGGAAGACATTTTGCCCGTCTAAAAAATATATATGCCAATGACCTAAAATTATTATACGTGCAACTGAGAAAATGCAACAGAGAAAGTTGTGCGAGATGAATATGCTCACTCGAGAAATGAACCATCTCTGCAGGGTAGAATTAATGATTTCAGTTTTATTTGTCGATCTGATGTACACTTGATTGATGTACTGAAAAAATAATTTGATCCACAAAGTCTAAAAAACTTGAACACTTGATTTAATTAGTAGTGTTTTGTTTTTTCGTAGTTCTATCTACAATTTTGATTTTTCTGACTGTATTACGGCTTCTGGAGAACCAAGTTGTGAATAGTAACCGCTATCATCGGGCTCATTAGAGGGTGATGGTCACAACTTGAAGATTATATAGCAGAGAACATTCCGAAACAATATAATTTTTTCTCCTTTTTTATGGACAGTAGCATCAAATTCTCTATAAAAACAGTAGGATCATTGGGGGTAGGCTTTTCTCCATCTTTTGATCATTGTACATATTGATATTTTATCTATTTCTTTCTTTTTATTTTTCCCACCTATTCTCCCCTATTTACTTAGATTTTAAGATCATGATGAATTGACGATGACATTATGCAATTTTAGTTGCTTTGAATATGAAGATATCTACATCCTACTATAATTGTACTGAACTACACATACAACATTTCTATTTAAGCTGAAAGTAATAATTTTTATGTACTGTGATGTGTAAGGCTCAGTTTTCTTTCTCCTCGCATCTGATCTTCTAGTTTCTTCCTGCAATGATTGCACCATGCTGCTCGTATGAAGCAGGCTTCTCAAGTTTTCCATTGCTCAATTAAAATCTAAAAGTGAGTCGAAACTAAGGTGGTTGGTGAGTTGGTTTGGTTGCAAAGGATATTTACAGAACTTATTGTTCCATCCACTGGTCCCTTTCCTGTGTTTTGTGATAGTCAAACTGCTCTTCATATAGCCAAGAATCCTGTGTTCCATGAAAGCACAAAACACTATACTATCATGACTGTAGCTAACATGCATCATCAATTTTCAAGTAAGTCGTTTCTTTAATTTTTTGCTTCCAAATTCAAGAAGATTTTCTATATTTATTCTATGAGAAAAGTCTTATTCTGTTTCTTCTTTCTTTTTATTTGGCTATGATATGAGTCGATGGTGATAATATTTGGATATTACTTGGATGAGATTATCTTGTTGTTAGGGAAATTTCCTGATTTGTGGCAGTGTTACATCCCATAATTTCGCACGCTAAGCTGCGTCATGAGTTAGTTGACGTAAGCTCGAAAATGAGATCATCTTTGAAATTATAAATGAGTTAAGGTGAATGTGACTTGGAGGAGAAATGAGATTTTGGACAAATAAAAATGAGCTGCTTGCTTATCTGTCCTACTTGCTTGACTATTTAACACGTTTCGTAATTATCAAGTGAGGATAAGACATGTGTTTAAATGGAACCAGCATGTATCACCTATCAAGCAAGTAGGTGACAAGTAGGTGCATCACCTACTTGCTTAAAGGAAAGGTCCAGATTTTTCTTCAACAAAAGAAAGGAAAAAGGATAGAGATGGGTTGTCTTGGGGCAGCCCAAGACCCAATCTGCTGTAACGACCCTCCAGGTCATTATGGAAAACATAGGATCACCCTACCAAATAGAACCTTCCCAGGCGTAGAATGAGCTAATAAAAGCTCGATTGTATAAGCCTAAGAACTGAAAAACTTGACTTGTTGTGATTATTTCTTAATTGTGTTGAGTCCATGGGGCGGGGTGGGGGGGGTTGACGTAGGAAATTAGAACTCCGTCAGGAATTGTGAGGCCACGGGTGAGTCCGTATGGGGTTTTTGTATCAATGTGCATGTTTTGTTTGTGTTTGTGAGGCCTAGGATGAATATTGGGTGGTAGAATTAAAAAACTGTAAAATTAGTGAGCATACTGGTTCAGCATCATCGTTGCAGCGGAAGAAGTGCCACTGTGGCGAGACCGCTGTAGCGACCAACCTCTCACCGCCACGGTCAGTCGGATTATTGTTGTGTCCGCTCTAGCGGGCACCAGAACGCTATAGCGATGTCATTATAGCGGGATCAGGCCCGCCATGGCGGAGGGAAGTAGCTGGTGAGGTCCTTTGTAGCGGGCACTTGCCTGCTATATCTAGACCCCTGCAGCGACGCTTTGACTGCCGCAACGATCGACGGGAATGGAATGTCGACTTTTAAACACTTAGTTCCGAATTCTTTATTCATAAAACTCTAAAACAATTCCCCAAAAGCACCTAGGGTGAAATTCCAAGCTAGGGCAAGAATATCCTTGAGAGGTAAGTCTCAACCATTCCTTCCATCATTATGTTATCATCTTCATGATTATCATCCCTTTTATGTGTCTACAATGGTGAATTAGAAATAGTAACCCTAGAACCTAATAGACCTTTTATAGTTGATGGGTTATGATTGTTATTATGTGTTTATCATCTAATGGCTTGGGTTATCACCTTATAATCAAGAATTGAACCATTAGAGTCATGAACTAAGTGAATTGAGACTTTGGGTTTCATAAAAATGACAGCTTGACCATGGAAACTGCTTGTAATAGATGTTGTGTTTAAATAGCCGTATAAATTGATAATTGGTGGTTGCTAAGGCAAATGTTAGGTTGATTTACACCTAGAAATCATTCACCCATGGGGCTAAAAGGAAGGGAGTTCTTGAATTAATTTTGTGACTAGAGTAATTATGACTTATTGATCATTCTAATTGCTAAACTTTGAGCGTTCCGAGGCTTTACAGAAAGGAAAGGTTGCAGCGGAGTAATCTGCATTGTTCCAGCTCTACATTTGAGGTAGGTTACGGTCTACTTGAGTTAGACTTTGATTAGTTGATTGTATGTGTTATGAAATTGGTAGGAGAAAGCATGTTTAGTCTTCAAACATGATGTATGTGGTTGAGATTCCTATATGTTGTTGATTGAGTGATTATGTGGGCTTGGTTCCACTATTCATTGTGTTGGAACTTACATGTTGATGGTGTTGTGATGAGAAGTTAATATGATCTTCTTGCTGGAATTGAGATACATATGATAATTTGATTATTTAAAATAATGTGACACTAGATACAGATATATATATAGGCTCATTTGACCGGGGGTGAGGATGAGGCCTAGACATGAACAGGTACGTATGACGGGGGGTGAGGATGTGGCCCAGTTGTGAGCTCGGGTCCGAGGAGTGAGTCCGAAATAAGTGGTATATGGACATCATGGGTCCCCTGCAGGTCATGACTACTGAGCAGTGACATCAGTTAGCATGTGTGTACAACGTGTATATGGTTATTGTTAGTAGACTTACTTCCGTTGCTTGCTTCCGTTGATTTGACTCTTGATGTCATTGGGTAACTTGATTGTTAATATCCTTGGTTGGCTTGTTGATTTAGGTTAATTTATTATGTTGTTGTTGGCTTGCTTGTTTATTTTATTGATTTTATGATGTATGCATGATACAAATCTTAGTCGGCCTATGATATCTATCGATACATAGTGTATGTACTGATACTACCTTGCTGCATTCTTTTGAGTGCAGATTGTGATCCAGAGACTGCTACCCGACCTCATATCTAGCGTTGAGGCTGTTTGCTGACAAATTTAGGGTGAGCTTCTATCCATGCCAGGTCGCCCGAATATCTTCTTTTCTGATGTCTATTTCTATTCCAGACATTGTTCGTTATTTATTTAGACAACTTATATTCCTTAGACATGCTTTGGATTAGAGTCCTTGTACGGTGACTTTCAGATTTTGGGGTTGTAATAGTTAGGACTTCCGCATTTACTTCATTATTTTATGGCGTGACTTAATTTTGATTTATCTTGTGCATGAATGGTTAATAACTGAGTGAAATGGTTAACATAAACATGGACTTGAATGAGTAGATAGCTTACAAATTGGTTCGCCCACTAGGAGTTAGTGTGGGTGCCAGTCATGGCGGGTTGGGTCGTGACAGAGTTGGTATCAGAGCTTTAGGTTCATCGATCTTGTCGTACAAGGACATGCCTAGTAGAGTCTTACGGATTGGTATGGAAACATCTGTACTTATCTTCGAGAGGCCACCGGGCACTAGAAAAATTGCCTTTCCTTTCTTTCTTTCGTGCACCGGTAGGGCTGGGCGGCCACACCACGGGTAGGGGTGGTGCTCAGCCTAATCGAGGCAGTCCTCAGGCAGGCAGAGGTGGACAGTAGCCCGGCAGGGGCGAGGCTCAGACTGGACAGGCTAATCGCGGTGGTTTACAGGCTACAGGAGGGCACAGTCATTTGTACGCTTTCCCAGGTAGACCCGAGGCTGAGGCCTCAGTTGCTGTCATCACAGGTACTATCTCAGTTTATGACTAGATGGTTTCTGTTTTATTTGATCCGGGTTCTACTTTTCGTATGTGTCATCATATTTTGCTCTGGGTTGGAAATTATGTGTAATACTCTTGATGCCCCGATTTATGTATCTACTCCATTTGGGCATTCGGTGGTGGTAGATAGAGTCATACCTTATTGCGCGATTACATTTGTGGGATATACCATATGGGTGGATTTGATGATCCTAGACACGGTAGACTTTGATGTCATACTGGGCATAAGTTGGTTGTCCCCGCATTATGCAATTCTAGATTGTCACTCCAAAACCGTTACCTTAGCTATGCTCGGGGCACCTAGACTTCAGTGGAAGGGCAACCTTAGTCCCCTCCCTAAGAAAATCATATCTTTCGTTTGTGCTAAGAAGCTAGTGAAGAAGGGTTGTCTAGCTTATTTGGCACATATCCGTGATACCAGCGCAGATACTCTATCTGTTTATTCAGTTCCACTGGTACGCGAGTTTGCGGATGTGTTCCCTGCGGACTTGCCAGGTATGCCACCTTACCGTGACATTGATTTATCTCTATTCCACCACATAGGATGGCTCCAGCAAAATTAAGGTAATTGAAAGAACAGTTGCAAGATCTTTTGAGTAAGGGGTTTATTCGCCCGAGTGCCTCTCCTTAGGGTGCTTCGGTGTTGTTTGTTGAAAAGAAGGACGAGTTTATGCGTATGTGTATTGATTACCGTCAGCTGAATAAGGTTACTATCCAAAACAAGTATCCCATCCCCTGTATTGATGACTTATTTTATCATTTACAGGGAGCTTCCGTGTTCTCTAAAATTGACTTACAGTCAGGGTATCACCAGTTGAAGATTCGAGTAGAGGATGTTCCTACGACAGCCTTCAGACCCAGGTATGGGCACTGTGAGTTCTTGGTTATGTCTTTTGGGCTTACAAATGCCCCGCTGGTTTCATGGACTTGTTGAACAATGTTTTTAAGCCCTTTTTAGACTCTTTTGTAATAGTATTCATTGATGATATCTTAGTTTATTCTAGAAGTAAGGAGGAGCAGGAGAAATATTTGAGGATTGCTCTTGGGGTATTGTGGGAGAAGAGGTTGTATGCCAAATTTTCCTAGTGTGAGTTTTTGTTGTCTTCTGTGTCCTTCTTGGGGCATGTAATTTCGAAGGAGGGTATTATGGTGGATCCGCAGAAAATTCAGGCAGTTAGGGAGTACGCTAGGCCCACATCAGTGACCGAAATCCGTAGTTTCGTGGGGCAGGCTAGCTATTATCGTCGGTTTGTGAAAAGGTTCGCCTCTATTGCTTCTCATTTGACCCGTTTGACTCAGAAAGAGGTACTGTTTTAGTGGTCCGATGAGTGTGAGGAGAGCTTCCAAAAGCTCAAGACGTTGTTGACTACAGCGCCTATTCTAGCGTTGCCCGTGGAGGGCAAGGATTTTGTTGTTTATTGTGATGCTTCACGTTATGGTTTGGGTGTTGTTTTGATGCAGGAAAAGAAGTTGGTTGCTTAGTTTCTCGACAGTTGAAAGTGCATGAGAAGAATTATCCCACTCATGACTTAGAACTGGCAGCAGTGGTGTTCGAGCTGAAAATATAGAGGCACTACTTGTATGGTGTCCATTGTGGGGTGTACACTGACCATCGCAGCTTGCAGCATGTGTTCACTCAGAGGGATTTGAACTCTAGGCAGCAGAGATGGATGGAACTACTGAAAGATTATGACATCACCATTCTGTATCGCCCTGGTAAAGCAAATGTGGTGCCTGACGCGTTGAGCAGGAAGTCGACTAGTATGGGAAGTTTGGCTCGTTTGATCTCTTCGGAGCGTCCGTTAGCTAGAGAGGTTCAGACTCTGGCTAACCGTTTTATGAGGCTGGATATTTTTAACACGGGCAGGGTGTTGGCTTGTGTTGAGGCTTGGTCATCATTTCTGGAGCAGATTACTGCTAAGCAGTTTGAGGATGCTAAGTACTGTAAAATTCGTGACAAGGTGTTGCGTGGTGAGGCCAAGGAGGTCGTGATTGACGAAGAAGGGGTGCTGCGGATTAAAGGGCGAGTTTGTGTGCCACGCATGGGTGATTTGATTAAGACTATTCTGACAGAGTCTCACAATTTGAGGTACTCCATTCATCCTGGCGCTACTAAGATGTACCGCGATTTGAGGCAACACTACTGGTGGACTAGGATGAAGCGTGATATATTGGAGTTTGTTGCTCAGTGTTTGAATTGCTAATAGGTGAAGTAGGAGCATCAGAAACCTGGGGGTACATTTCAGAGGATGCCCATTCCTGAGTGGAAGTGGGAAAGAATAGCAATGGATTTCGTGGTTGGTCTTCCGAAAACGTTAGGAAAGTTTGATCCTATCTGGGTTATTATTGACAGGTTGACTAAGTCTGCCTACTTCATTCTGGTGCGAATAACTTATGACGCGGAGAAATTAGCCAAGATCTACATTCGTGAGGTAGTTAGGCTACATGGGGTTCCTATCTCCATCTGTCCGACAGGGGCACGATGTTCACATCTCTATTTTGGGAGCATTTGCAGGAGGAATTGGGTACTAAGTTGGACCTTAGTACAACTTTCCACCCTCAGACTGACTGGCAGCCCGAGCAGACCATTTAGGTTCTTGAGGATATGCTTCGAGCTTGTGTGATAGACTTTGGTGGTCATTGGGATCAGTTCTTACCATTGGCCGAGTTTGCATATAATAATAGCTACCACTCGAGCATCGACATGGTTCCATTTGAGGCGTTGTATGGGAGGAGATGTAGGTCTTCCATTGGTTGGTTTGATGCGTTTGAGGTCAGACCTTGGAGTACGGACCTTTTGAGAGAGTCCCTAGAGAAAGTGAAGGTGATTCAAGCTAAGCTTCTGGCAGCCCAGAGTAGGCAAAAGGAGTATACGGACCGTAAGGTCCGAGATCTTGAGTTTGGGAGGGAGAGCAAGTGTTGTTGAATGTCTCACCCGTGAAGGGTGTGATGAGGTTTGGGAAGAAGGGAAAGCTTACCCGAGATACATTGGGCCATTTGAGATTCTCAAGCTAGTGGGGGAGGTAGCTTATGAGTTGGCTTTACCTCCGGGTCTATCAGGCGTTCATCTGGTATTTCACGTTTCGATGTTGAAGAGGTATCTTGGCGATGGTTCGTACATAATCCGTTAGGATTCGGTGTTGCTAGATGCGAACTTGACATATGAGAAAGAACCTGTTGCTATCATAAATAGGGATGTTCGTCAGTTGAGATCGAAGGAAATATCCTCCGTGAAAGTTCAGTGGAAGAATCGCCCAGTGGAGGAAGCTTCTTAGGAAACAGAATCGGATATGCGTGGCAAGTATCCTCATCTTTTCACCGAGTCAGGTAACTTTTCCTAGATTCCTCATCTTTGTCCGTTCGGGGACGAACGGTGTTTTAGTTGGTATTTGGTGTAACGACCCTCCCGATTATTATGGAAAACATAGGATCACCCCCACCAAATAGAACCTTCCCAAAGGTAAAATAAGCTAATAGAATCTCGATTGTATAAGACTAAGAATTGAAAAACATAACTTGTTTGTGATTATTTCTTGATTGTGTTGAGTCCATGGGGGTGACTTAGAAAATTAGAACTCCGTTGGGAATTATGAGGCCAAGGGTGAGTCCGTATGGGATTTTTGCATCAATGTGCATGTTTTGTTTGTGTTTGTGAGGCCTCGGATGAAGTGTTGGGTGGTAGAGTTGAAAAACTATAAAATTAGCGAGCATACTGGTTACGCATCACCGCTGTAGTGGAAGAAGTGTCGCCGCGGCAGGACTGATGTAGCAGCCAGGCTCTCGCCGCCGCGGTCAGTCGGATTTTTGTGGTGTCCGCTATGGTAGGCACCAGACCGCTATAGCGATGTCGCTATAGCGGGATCAGGCCCGCGAAGAGAAGTAGTTGATGAGGTCCGCTGTAGCGGGCACTTGCCCGCTGCTGCAGCGACCCTTTGACCGCCACAGCGATCGACGGGAACAGAATGTCGGCTTTTAAACACTTAGTTCCGAATTCTTTAATCATAAAACTCCAAAACAATTCCCCAAAATCACCTAGGGCGAAATTCCAAACTAGGGCAAGAATATCCTTGAGAGGTAAGTCTCAACCATTCCTTCCATCGTTACGTTATCATCTTCATGATTGTCATCCCTTTTATGGGACTACAATGGTAAATTAGAAATAGTAACCCTAGAACCTAATAAACCTTCTATGGTTGATGGGTTATGATTGTTATCATGTGTTTATCATCTAATGGCTTTAGTTATCGCCTTTTAATTAAGAATTAAACCATTAAAGTCATGAACTAAGTGAATTGAGACTTAGGATTTCATAAAAATGGTAGCTTGACCATGGAAACTGCTTATAATAGATGTTGTGTTTAAATAGCCTTATAAATTGATAATTGGTGGTTGCTAAGGCAAATGTTAGGTTGATTTACACTTAGAAATAATTCACCCATGGGGCTAAAGGGAAAGGTGTTCTTGAATTGATTTTGTAACTAGAGTAATTATGACTTATTGAGCATTCTAATTGCTAGACTTTGAGCGTTCCGAGGCTTTACGGAAGGGAAAGGTTGCAGCGGAGTAATCTGCATTGTTCCAGCTCTACATTTGAGGTAGGTTATGGTCTACTTGAGTTAGACTTTGATTAGTTGATTGTATGTGTTATGAAATTGGTAGGAGAAAGCATGTTTAGTCTTCAAACATGATGTATGTGGTTGAGATTCCTATATGTTGTTGATTGAGTGATTATGTGGGCTTGGTGCCACTATTCATTGTGTTGGGACTTACAGGTTGATGGTGTTGTGATGAGAAGTTAATATGATCTTCTTGCTGGAATTGAGATACATATGATAATTTGATTATTTAAAATAATGTGACACTAGATACAGATATATATATATATAGGCTCATTTGACCGGGGGTGAGGATGAGGCCTAGACATGAACAGGTACGTATGACAGGGGGTGAGGATGTGGCCCAGTTGTGAGCTCGGGTCCGAGGAGGGAGTCCGAAATGAGTGGTATATGGACATCATGGGTCCCCTGCAGGTCATGACTACTGAGCAGTGACATCAGTTAGCATGTGTGTACAACGTGTATATGGTTATTGTTAGTAGACTTACTTCCGTTGCTTGCTTCCGTTGATTTGACTCTTGATGTCATTGGGTAACTTGATTGTTAATATCCTTGGTTGTCTTGTTGATTTAGGTTAATTTATTATGTTGTTGTTGGCTTGCTTGTTTATTTTATTGATTTTATGATGTATGCATGATACTAAACTTAGTCGGCCTATGATATCTACCGGTACATAGAGTTTGTACTGATACTACCTTGCTGCATTCTTTTGAGTGCAGATTGTGATCCAGAGACTGCAACCCGACCTCATATCTAGCGTTGAGGCCATTTGCTGACAGATTTTGGTTGAGCTTCTATCCATGCCTGGCCGCCCGAAGATCTTCTATTCTGATGTCTATTTCTATTCTAGACATTGTTGGATATTTATTTATACAACTTACATTCTTTAGGCATGTTTTGGATTAGAGTCCTTGTATGGTGACTTTCGAATTTTGGGGTTGTAATAGTTAGGACTTCCGCATTTACTTCATTATTTTATGGTATGACTTAATTTTGATTTGTCTTGTGCACGAACGGTTAATGAAATGGTTAATATAAAAATGGACTTGAATGAGTAGATGGCTTACGAATTGGTTCGCCCACTAGGAGTTAGTGTGGGTGCCAGTCATGGTGGGTTGGGTCGTGATATCTGCCCAAGACCATATGGGAGGGTATTTGAGAATATTTAATAAAAAAATGGACTTGAATGAGTAGATGACTTACGAATTGGTTCGCCCACTAGGAGTTAGTGTGGGTGCTAGTCATGGTGGGTTGGGTCGTGATATCTGCCCAAGACCATTAAGGGCTGATATATATTGTTATATCCCGTATTTTTGAACCTCGGAGCATCTGCTGGGGTGGGGCCCACATACCGAGATTTTTTTTTGGAACATCTGAAAAGTCATATGAATCACATATGTAAAGTTAAACACAACTCATGAAGTACCTTTGGACCAAATCAAAGTGGAAACCCTCCAAACGAATATTTTTAAGAAAACGTTTTCGGGTGACCTGACTTTGGGGGGCAAAAACTGTATTGTAAGTTTGGAATTTCGAAAATACCTTGAAATAGAAGTTGTAGATAATTGAATTAGCTTTCAATCCATAGGTCGTGGGTTCCCAGGTGACGTCGGTACAAGGAGTTATGAACGTTTTAAGGTCGAAAGGTCAGTGGGCTAGGCCCAACTCGGGACCAACCGAGTTGGCCCAAAAAAAAAAAAAAAAAAAATTTAGGCCCAATGTTTAAGGGGTGGCCGGCCAAGTGAGGCCCAACCCATGGCTTTAATGAATATTTCCATGTGCTAATTAATTATAAAGGGATCACTATCCCTTAGAAGGTTCAAGAGACTTAGAAGAGAAAGAAGAGCAAAACAAGAGCAAAAAAAAGAAGGCATTTCGGGTTTGGTGTGGAAAATTCACCACCAAAAATCTTGTGTTAAAAATTTGTATTTTGTGGTTTCCTTACTAAGTTGAGTCCCCTCTTCAACTTGGTGTAGTTGGTTTGGAGAAAGGAGGCCTTGGTTCACCAAAGTGATCACAAATTCAAGTAAAGAAGACTAGAGGAAAAGGTAAGAATTTATCCTTTATTCTTGTGTTATGGAGTTTTGTTTGGGTTGTAGTATATAGAAATGTGTTGATTGTATGGAGAAATGGAAGTTTGCAAAGTGGGTGTGTGGTACATATGTGTAGCCATGTGTATTTGTATATTGTATAGCCAAAAATGTATAGAATTCATGTTGTATTCTAGTTGTGAATGTGATGGAATTTATGTTGAGAATGAAAGTGGAATAAATTTGATTGAATGGAGAAAAATAGCATATGGCCGTGTGGTATATTTGACTTGGGAATGAAATGGATTAAGTTTGTTTAGAGTATTGGAGTGTTGTTGTAATGCTTGATATGTGAATGAAGTTAGAATGATATAAGTTTGTATTGAATTGGAATGTAGAAACTTATGTCGTTTTAGTATGGTTTTTCCGACATTAAGGAAATGAAGTTGTTTGGTTGTTAGTTGTGATGACCATTGATGAATTTGGAAGTTGGAAACTTGTTATGAAGTTGTATGCCAAAGATTTGATGTTTTGCATAAGTTATGATTTTGGCGGAAGATTGTATATCATGTATATCGAGTGTATATCTTAAGGAAAACGATATGAAATGTTTCTAGAACTATATGGTCATGATCATGATGGTTGTTGAATATGAAATTATTGATCTTAGTTGAAAGTTGGGTTGAATTGAAGATTATGTCAACTTGTGAGAAAAATGACTAGTTGAAGGATATTTGTGTTTTTAATGTTCATTGTTGATATTGTTGTTGTCGTTTGGGTTGTTGTTGATGATTTATAGCCGAGTTGAATTCTCGGGGTGTCATATGTATAGGGGAAGTGCTGCCGAAATTTCGGTAGCCAAATATGCTTAAAGTTGAAATAATGGCATTAATAATTCACAATTGAAACTTGACCAATCGCAGTTTTTCGACGAAACGGGAAGTGAGTTTGGAAAGGCTTAAGGAGCGCGAAAGGTATGTAAAGCAACCCCAATTCTTCCCTTGGCATGCCTCTAGTGTGTTAGGGTCGGATCCGGGCCTCGAAAGACCTCTTGGCCCTCGGAATCCGCAAGACAAAATTTCAGTTTTTCCTTCAGTAGAATTGAACCATTTTGATACGCTTTTTCTGAAATTATGCAATTTTGCTCTAAATTATTCAGAAAGTCATAGAATGTTTGTATAACCTTTTTAGGTGATACTATATGCTTAGAGGGCACAATTTGAGCCCGCCGCCTTGTTTGTCCCAAGGCGGGCCCGCTATTTACGGTTTTGCCCCTAATGTGTTAAAGCTTCCTTTTTTAAGCGATTTTTGAAAGAAATGTTTTAATTACCCTACTAATCGCTTAACGAATATTATTTTAAATATTCTGTTAAATATTATAAATTATTTTGACACTCGGAATGACTTCGGGAAAGTTATACATCTGTAATTTATTATGATATCCGAAATACATTTATTATGATTCCGTCCGACCCCATTGGATTTGTTTGTCTTTGATACGCTTCATCGAGTCTTTGAAAACATTTATTATATTTTTAAATTGCATTAGTCTCTCACTACTCTATTCATGGATGTCCCAATGTTTCCCACACTGAGCCCGGGCCAGGATATGTTGTCAAGCGTAATTCTCTGCATTGTTCGCCGCGTCCCGATGTGAGGGGGCAGGTATACGCGTACATGGGTCTGTGGAGTATGATGTGCCATGTCCGCCTATTCTGATCTGATCTGTATGGCCATTTTGATATGACATTATATGATACGGGGCCACGCCCTTTTTTCTGATTCCTCTGTATAGTGGCACCAGCGTCGGGAGGGTGGCCACATTCTGTCTGCCGAGTCCCGTGTCAGGGACCGGATATGATATGATATGACATATGTTTCTGTACGCATTCTGTCTGTTTTGGAAATATGCATTTGACACTCTGGATTCTGTACTCATTTTCTGTAACCATTATGATTTGACTTCTGTGATTCCGCTTTACATATTCAGTACATATTTCGTACTGACCCCCTTTCTTCGGGGGCTGCGTTTTCATGCCGCGCAGGTACTGACGACAGGTTCGCTGATCCACACGTTTAGGATCCTATTTCTGCTATTTGGGGCGCTCTCTTCTACAGAGCCCATCTTTTGGTATAGTCTGTCACTGCTATCTGGATATGTACTTTGTTCAGGGTATGACGGGGCCCTGTCCCGTCTTATGATTATGATATGTTCTGTAGAGGTCTGTGGATACATCTGTGTGGGTTCTGTACATATGTTTGGGATATTCTGTTCTGTGATGGCCTTATCGGCCTATGTGTGCCAAGTCTGCTTTTCTGCTAAATTCTGTAGCGACCACTAATATTATTATTATATTATTATTCTGTTAATATGCTAATTTGGGGTATCGGGTACGTATAGGTGCCCAGCTCGGGCACTGGTCGCGGCCCACGGGGTTGGGTCGTGACAAAAGTGGTATCATAGCGGTTCGTCCTCGGAATGTCCACAGACCGTGTCTAGTAGAGTCTTGTTTATCGGTGTGTTGTGCACCACACCTATAAACAGGAGGCTACAGGGCATTTAGGATACTACCCTTCTTTCTGTCTTAGATCGTGCGATAGAGCTGTGTTATCAGGATGACCCCTTCCTAACGAGTGGCTATATTTGCAGATATGCCTCCAAAAAAAGCGACAGCGGCCCAAAAGGCCAAGTCAGTTGCCGTAGGAGAGACTAGCCGGGTCCAGAGGACTACTAGGGCCCAGGTATATATTGCTTCGGAGACTTTGCCCCAGACAGAGGGTTCTTCTACACCGCCACTCGTGGAGGAGATTGGGGCAGCCGTAGCTGCAGATCGGGGGACGGCTCCACTGCCAGCTCCCGCAGTTCCAGTACCTGAGCCTCCAGCTCCACGGCCAGGCACTGAGGATCAGTCTATGAGGGAGGCAGTCCAGTTGCTGACTAGACTTGTGGCAGGGCAGGTTCAGGGGCATGGACTGGGAGGTGACCGGGCAGTCAGGCGTGATAGTTCGAGAGCCCGTGAGTTTTTGACTTGTAACCCTTCAGAGTTCTTCGGGACAAAGCCCGAGGAGGATCCTGAGGAGTTTATTAGGAAGATGCGACGCACTCTAGATTTGATTAATGCTTCCGAGACAGAGTCAGTCGTGTTAGCTTCGTACCGGTTATATGATGTGGCGGCAAACTGGTACGAGTCATGGGGGCTATCCAGGGGGGACGGCGCTCCTCCAGCAGTTTGGGGCGATTTTTCTCAGGCATTTCTCGGACACTTTCTGCCCCCAGAGTTGCGACGAGCCAGATCTGATAGATTCTTATTATTGAGGCAGAAGGGCCGCAGTATTCGGGACTATAGTTTGGAGTTTGATTCCTTGGCCCGATATACACCTACTGTGGTGGCTACTATGGCGGACCGGATGCATAGATATATTATGGGGCTGGATCGGTATTTTGTTGATAGCTGCTTAGTATTGGCTGCTCAGCCCAGTATGGACATTGCCCGTATCCAGGCCCATGCCCAGGGCATGGAGGATCGGGGCAGAGGAGGACACCAGCCTGACAGGGGCCAGGATCGGAGACAGCCCAAGAGGGCTAGGTCATCTGGAGACTTTCGGGGCAGACAGCAGCAGCAGCCTAGCAGATTTTCATCTCAGCCGGCGCAAAGCGTGCCTCCCCAGCCTGCAGGTCGCAGATTCGATAGCCCAGGGTATTCAGGAGCAGGCCAGAGCTCCAGGGCTTCAGGTTCGCGGACAGATAGGGGTTCTGGTCAGATGAGGCCACCCAGGGTTCAGTGTTCTTTTTGCGGCAGATACCATACGGGAGGGTGCTACAGAGCCACCGGTGCATGCTTTTCTTGTGGCCTTCAGGGCCATTCTGTGAGAGATTGCCCGTATAAGGGTAGTTCGGGTGGTGCAGCGCAGCCTGCCGGATCAGCCGCTGGGTCTTCATCTTCGTCAGAGGCTATGCGCCCTACGGGGCAGGGTATTTCGGCACCAGCGGGTCGCGGCAGAGGCCGTGGTGGAGCTTCTGGTATTAGCGGTCCTTCGAACTGTATTTATGCTTTGGCCAGCCGCCAGGATCAGGAGGCATCTCCTAATGTCGTTACAGGTACTTTATTGGTCTTCTCTCGGTCTGTGTATGCATTAATTGATCCAGGTTCAACTTTATCATATATTTCATCTCTTGTTGCCGGTAAAATTGGTATTATGTCTGAACCTATAGAGCCATTTGAGGTAGCCACACCGATAGGGGACTTTATTGTAGCGAAACAGGTTTATAAAGACTGTTCTGTGATTGTATGTGGCCGTGACACTAAGGCAGATCTGGTAGAGTTAGATATGACTGAATTTGATGTTATTATGGGTATGGACTGGCTAGCTTCCTGTTATGCTAATGTTGACTGCCAGAATAAGGTGGTTCGCTTCCAGTTTCCCGGGGAGCCAGTTTTAGATTGGGCTGGAAATACAGCATCGCCGAAAGGTAAGTTTATTTCATACCTTAAGGCAAAGAAAATGATTAGAAAGGGTTATATCTATCATCTGGTACGGGTGCAAGACTTGGACGCAGAGACGCCGACACTTCAGTCAGTCCCCGTGGTTAATGAGTTTCCAGATGTTTTCCCCGACGAGCTTCCAGGTCTTCCTCCAGAGCGGGAGATAGATTTCTCTATTGATTTACTCCCAGACACTCAGCCTATCTCTATTCCTCCGTATAGAATGGCGCCTGCAGAATTAAAGGAGTTGAAGGAGCAGCTGAAAGATTTGTTGGATAAGGGCTTCATCAGCCCCAGTACTTCGCCTTGGGGAGCCCCGGTATTATTTGTGCGTAAGAAGGACGGGTCGCTGCTTATGTGTATTGATTATCGGCAGCTGAATAAGGTAACTATAAAGAATAAATACCCCCTCCCAAGGATTGATGATTTGTTTGATCAGCTACAGGGCGCTAAGTGTTTTTCGAAGATAGATCTTCGATCCGGTTACCACCAGGTGCGAGTACGAGAGGCCGATATCCCTAAGACAGCTTTCCGGACCCGATATGGGCATTACGAGTTCAGGGTTATGTCTTTTGGGCTTACTAATGCCCCCGCAGTATTCATGGATTTGATGAACCGGGTATTCAGGCCATTCTTGGATATGTTTGTAATTGTATTCATTGATGATATCCTGGTTTATTCTCGGTCTGAGGCGGAGCACGCAGATCATCTGAGATCGGTATTAGGGGTACTCCGGCATCAGAAATTATATGCGAAATTTTCTAAGTGTGAATTCTGGCTGTCTTCAGTGGCTTTCTTGGGGCATGTTATTGCAGCTGATGGTGTCCGGGTGGACACACAGAAGATTGAGGCCGTGAAGAATTGGCCCAGACCTACGACGCCCACAGAGGTACGCAGTTTCCTGGGGTTAGCAGGCTATTACAGGAGATTTGTGGAGAAGTTTGCTTCGATTTCAGCGCCTTTGACAAGGCTGACTCAGAAGGGAGCTAAGTTCCTGTGGTCTGACACTTGTGAACGGAGCTTCCAGTTGCTGAAGGAGAAGCTGACTACAGCCCCAGTTCTGACTCTTCCAAAGGGACCGGACGGGTATGTTATTTATTGTGACGCTTCTGGCATGGGGTTGGGCTGTGTATTGATGCAGCATGGCAGAGTTATAGCGTATGCTTCCCGGCAGCTCAAGAAGCATGAGAAGAATTATCCTACCCACGATCTGGAGCTCGCAGCGGTAATTCATGCTCTGAAGATATGGAGACACTATTTATATGGCGTTCATGTGGATATCTATACTGATCATGAGAGTCTCCAGTATATTTTCAGGCAGAGAGAGCTTAATTTGCGACAGCGGAGGTGGCTGGAGCTTCTGAAAGATTATGACGTGGATATTCTGTATCATCCGGGTAAGGCTAATGTTGTTGCAGATGCGCTCAGTCGGAAGTCTATAGGCAGTTTGGCCGATTTACAGCCAGACAGGAGAGAGATAGCCCGTGATATTCAGCAGTTGGCTAGTCTCGGGGTTCGTCTGGCCGATTCTGGAGATACACGGATTTCTGTTCGAGGGGTTTCTGAGTCATCCCTCAGGGACGATATTAAGCGGCGTCAATACGAAGATCCTGTCTTAGCTCAGTACAGGGACACAGCCTATGATAAGGAGAGGACTCCGTTCGAGTTTTCACCGGACGGTACTTTGTTATACAGAGGCAGGTTGTGTGTACCTGATATTGCAGGCCTTCGGCAGCAGGTTATGAGCGAGGCACATTATCCTCATTATTCGGTCCATCCTGGGTCTACGAAGATGTACCATGATCTTCGATGCTTATACTGGTGGGACGGTATGAAGCGGGATATTGCAGAATTCGTCGCCCAGTGCCCTAATTGTCAGCAGGTCAATGTTGAGCATCAGAAGCCGGGTGGACTGTTGCAGGAGATGGAAATCCCGACTTGGAAGTGGGAGGTTATTAATATGGACTTCATTACAGGTTTGCCCCGCACTCCACGGAAGTATGATTCCATCTGGGTCGTTGTTGATAGGCTGACGAAATCAGCCCATTTTCTTCCCGTCAGGACTACTTATTCCGCCGAGGATTATGCCAGGCTCTATATTAGAGAGATTGTGAAGCTTCACGGAGTTCCTATATCTATTATTTCTGACAGAGGCGCCCAGTTTACGGCGCGTTTCTGGAGGTCGTTTCAGGAGGGTCTAGGGACTCAGGTGAGTCTGAGCACATCCTCAGAGCGACGGACTGGCCGAGCGCACTATACAGACTCTGGGGGATATGTTGCGGGCCTGCATTATTGATTTCAGAGGCAGCTGGGATGATCACTTGCCATTGATTGAGTTTGCATATAATAACAGTTACCATTCCAGCATCCAGATGGCTCCGTACGAGGCTCTATATGGCAGGAAATGCAGATCGCCGATTGGCTGGTTTGATATTGGCGAGTCAGAGTTGATTGGCCCAGATATGGTCCAGCAGGCCGTGGACAAGGTAAAACTTATTCGGGAGCGACTGTTGGCAGCCCAGAGTCGACAGAAGTCATACGCGGATAAACGGCGTCGACCGTTGGAGTTTCAGGTAGGCGATTGGGTATTCCTGAAGGTATCGCCTATGAAAGGCGTGATGCGGTTCGGCAGAAAGGGTAAGCTCAGTCCGCGTTATATTGGGCCTTATCAGATTGTTCGAAAAACTGGAAATGTCGCCTATGAGCTAGATTTGCCATCTGATTTGGAAGCGGTACATCCGGTATTTCATGTCTCTATGCTTCGTAAATGCGTCGGTGACCCTTCTAGAATATTTCCTGCTGATGATATTCAGGTGACGGAGCAACTATCGTACGAGGAGCAGCCCGTATCTATTTTGGATCGTCAGGTAAGGAGGCTTCAGAATAAAGATGTAGCCTCTGTTAAGGTACTGTGGCGGAACGATAATATGGAGGAAATGACATGGGAGGCCGAAGAGGAAATGAAGAAGAAATATCCTCATTTGTTCTCTATACCCACAGGTAACCTTAAATCCCTGCTTTAATTTATTCCAATATCAATCGTGTGTCATATGTGATGTCTGTAAACATGAATTCCCCCAAAGTATTTTCAAACCCTATGAGATTAACTTAACATTCGAGGACGAATGTTCTAAAGGGGGGAGGATGTTATATCCCGTATTTTTGAACCTCGGAGCATCTGCTGGGGTGGGGCCCACATACCGAGATTTTTTTTTGGAACATCTGAAAAGTCATATGAATCACATATGTAAAGTTAAACACAACTCATGAAGTACCTTTGGACCAAATCAAAGTGGAAACCCTCCAAACGAATATTTTTAAGAAAACGTTTTCGGGTGACCTGACTTTGGGGGGCAAAAACTGTATTGTAAGTTTGGAATTTCGAAAATACCTTGAAATAGAAGTTGTAGATAATTGAATTAGCTTTCAATCCATAGGTCGTGGGTTCCCAGGTGACGTCGGTACAAGGAGTTATGAACGTTTTAAGGTCGAAAGGTCAGTGGGCTAGGCCCAACTCGGGACCAACCGAGTTGGCCCAAAAAAAAAAAAAAAAAAATTTAGGCCCAATGTTTAAGGGGTGGCCGGCCAAGTGAGGCCCAACCCATGGCTTTAATGAATATTTCCATGTGCTAATTAATTATAAAGGGATCACTATCCCTTAGAAGGTTCAAGAGACTTAGAAGAGAAAGAAGAGCAAAACAAGAGCAAAAAAAAGAAGGCATTTCGGGTTTGGTGTGGAAAATTCACCACCAAAAATCTTGTGTTAAAAATTTGTATTTTGTGGTTTCCTTACTAAGTTGAGTCCCCTCTTCAACTTGGTGTAGTTGGTTTGGAGAAAGGAGGCCTTGGTTCACCAAAGTGATCACAAATTCAAGTAAAGAAGACTAGAGGAAAAGGTAAGAATTTATCCTTTATTCTTGTGTTATGGAGTTTTGTTTGGGTTGTAGTATATAGAAATGTGTTGATTGTATGGAGAAATGGAAGTTTGCAAAGTGGGTGTGTGGTACATATGTGTAGCCATGTGTATTTGTATATTGTATAGCCAAAAATGTATAGAATTCATGTTGTATTCTAGTTGTGAATGTGATGGAATTTATGTTGAGAATGAAAGTGGAATAAATTTGATTGAATGGAGAAAAATAGCATATGGCCGTGTGGTATATTTGACTTGGGAATGAAATGGATTAAGTTTGTTTAGAGTATTGGAGTGTTGTTGTAATGCTTGATATGTGAATGAAGTTAGAATGATATAAGTTTGTATTGAATTGGAATGTAGAAACTTATGTCGTTTTAGTATGGTTTTTCCGACATTAAGGAAATGAAGTTGTTTGGTTGTTAGTTGTGATGACCATTAATGAATTTGGAAGTTGGAAACTTGTTATGAAGTTGTATGCCAAAGATTTGATGTTTTGCATAAGTTATGATTTTGGCGGAAGATTGTATATCATGTATATCGAGTGTATATCTTAAGGAAAACGATATGAAATGTTTCTAGAACTATATGGTCATGATCATGATGGTTGTTGAATATGAAATTATTGATCTTAGTTGAAAGTTGGGTTGAATTGAAGATTATGTCAACTTGTGAAAAAAATGACTAGTTGAAGGATATTTGTGTTTTTAATGTTCATTGTTGATATTGTTGTTGTCGTTTGGGTTGTTGTTGATGATTTATAGCCGAGTTGAATTCTCGGGGTGTCATATGTATAGGGGAAGTGCTGCCGAAATTTCGGTAGCCAAATATGCTTAAAGTTGAAATAATGGCATTAATAATTCACAATTGGTAAACTTGACCAATTGCAGTTTTTCGACGAAACGGGAAGTGAGTTTGGAAAGGCTTAAGGAGCGCGAAAGGTATGTAAAGCAACCCCAATTTTTCCCTTGGCATGCCCCTAGTGTGTTAGGGTCGGATCCGGGCCTCGAAGGACCTCTTGGCCCTCGGAATCCGCAAGACAAAATTTCAGTTTTTCCTTCAGTAGAATTGAACCATTTTGATACGCTTTTTCTGAAATTATGCAATTTTGCTCTAAATTATTCAGAAAGTCATAGAATGTTTGTATAACCTTTTTAGGTGATACTATATGCTTAGAGGGCACAATTTGAGCCCGCCGCCTTGTTTGTCCCCAGGCGGGCCGGCTATTTACGGTTTTGCCCCTAATGTGTTAAAGCTTCCTTTTTAAGCGATTTTTGAAAGAAATGTTTTAATTACCCTACTAATCGCTTAACGAATATTATTTTAAATATTCTGTTAAATATTATAAATTATTTTGACACTCGGAATGACTTCGGGAAAGTTATACATCTGTAATTTATTATGATATCCGAAATACATTTATTATGATTCCGTCCGACCCCATTGGATTTGTTTGTCTTTGATACGCTTCATCGAGTCTTTGCAAACATTTATTATATTTTTAAATTGCATTAGTCTCTCACTACTCTATTCGTGGATGTCCCAATGTTTCCCACACTGAGCCCGGGCCAGGATATGTTGTCAAGCGTAATTCTCTGCATTGTTCGCCGCGTCCTGATGTGAGGGGGCAGGTATACGCGTACATGGGTCTGTGGAGTATGATGTGCCATGTCCGCCTATTCTGATCTGATCTGTATGGCCATTTTGATATGACATTATATGATACGGGGCCACGCCCCTTTTTCTGATTCCTCTGTATAGTGGCACCAGCGTCGGGAGGGTGGCCACATTCTGTCTGCCGAGTCCAGTGTCAGGGACCGGATATGATATGATATGACATATGTTTCTGTACGCATTCTGTCTGTTTTGGAAATATGCATTTGACACTCTGGATTCTGTACTCATTTTCTGTAACCATTATGATTTGACTTCTGTGATTCCGCTTTACATATTCAGTACATATTTCGTACTGACCCCCTTTCTTCGGGGGCTGCGTTTTCATGCCGCGCAGGTACTGACGACAGGTTCGCTGATCCACACGTTTAGGATCCTATTTCTGCTATTTGGGGCGCTCTCTTCTACAGAGCCCATCTTTTGGTACAGTCTGTCACTGCTATCTGGATATGTACTTTGTTCAGGGTATGACGGGGCCCTGTCCCGTCTTATGATTATGATATGTTCTGTAGAGGTCTGTGGATACATCTGTGTGGGTTCTGTACATATGTTTGGGATATTCTGTTCTGTGATGGCCTTATCGGCCTATGTGTGCCAAGTCTGCTTTTCTGCTAAATTCTGTAGCGACCACTAATATTATTATTATATTATTATTCTGTTAATATGCTAATTTGGGGTATCGGGTACGTATAGGTGCCCAGCTCGGGCACTGGTCGCGGCCCACGGGGTTGGGTCGTGACATATATATATATGGGAGGGTATTTGAGAATATTTCTCTCAAGTATTTGGAATCAGAAAAATGAAGATAAGGAATTATGATAAATTTTATAGGGAATTATGCATATATATATACACCCTCCCAAGGGTTCCATATCAACCCTAAGTGATTCCATACTCTCCCTATCTTCATTTTTCTGATTCCAAATACTTGAGAGAAATATTCTGAAATACTCCCCCAAGGGTTCCACATCAACCCTAAGTGATTTCAAGTTTACAAAACGATTCTAGTGACGAGTGATAAGATTCCTAAAGGTGAAACTCTAGGGAATAAAAAAGAATGAAATTGCAAGAAAATAAGATAGAAGTTAGACACAATTAAATTTGGGTTTATGAGCAAACTTGGGAAGAACTCAAACCCTCTCAATGGAACCCAGCTAAAAAGCACTTAAACTATTTGAAATTCAACAAAGAAGTAATACAAATTGAATCCACAAAGTGAGTAACTTCAATATGAATATCAAGGGCTAGGTTCATAAACAACTGAGAAATCACACTCTTAGTCACTAAGCAATCTACTAAGCTAACTAGATAATCAACCAAACAAACTATCATTCACCAATTTAGTTTTTCATCAAAATTCAAGCTAAGAATGAGATAAGCCTAAGGCTCCTATTTATAGTCTTTCCTATTACAACTAAGGCCCAAAAGTAGCCTTTGCAGAAATAGCCCAAATTGGGTCAAATAGTCCTCTTGTGTCTCTAGCCACCTTTTGTGGCCTCCAATTCTTTGCCTTCCTCTTCAATAACCTTCCAAGCAATCAACCACATGTTGTACACTCTTGAGACTTGCTCTTCAAACTCCTCCAATGCTCCTCTCTTCATGAACATAGCTTGTAAGACTTTGAGCTCCTTTGCTTGGCTATGAGCGAAAGGTCTTGAGCTTTTTGAGGTCATATCATCCTCCCCTTGTTGGAAAGGATTCATCCTCGAACCTAAAGGATCACCTACAGCATAAGAAGATAGATCACTTATGTAATGACCTGTTTGATCGTTTAGGCCTTTTTGACCCTTTTACCCAATTGACTCTTTCCCTAGCTCCGTTCGAGTGTTTTTGACCTGCGGGGATAGGTGGCACGATTCTCAAGGTAGTCAAATGAGTCTTGATGTAATTCGAGGAATTTAGAAGCTTTTAAGTTGAATAAGTAAAAAAAAATGTTGACCAATAGTTGACTTTCGAGTAAACAAGTCTTTCTGGGATTTTCGTCGGTTCCATTAGGTCCGGAAGGTCAATTATAACTAGGTAGGATCGTTGATTTGATTCCCAAGGCACTTAGGGGCGTTTTGGTCTTTGGGTTGGAAACCTTAGTTTGGGTATTCTGGGGGTTGACCGGGTCAGGATGACCTCGTTTGGGAATTCTGAGGGAGAGAGAGAGAGAAGAATCATGAAAAGAACCTGAGATCCAAGAGCCGAGTACCCAACAGTATTTGCAAACGAATTTTTCTGGAATAACACAGCTGGGGAAAAAGACATTAGGCCTCATTGCTTCATTTGTGTCTACTAGAAAAGGAAAGAGGTTTGGGTTTAAGATCAATGCATGATGTTTCTATGGCTTTATATTATAAAATTTGGTGGAATTTTAGTACATCACCTTCCTTATGGAGTTCTTTCATCAGTAATAAATATTGCAAGAAAGTGAATGCAGTAGTTGCACAATGGAAATATATACATATGTGGGCCGACAAGGCCACCATAATAAACTAACATGACACAACCACATCTATACATTGGACATCGTCTACAAAGCTTCTAAAAGGAAACATGACCACCATATATATAAGTTGGGACAAGGCCCCCAACATACCCATAAGCAAAATGACATATATAATGTACCCTGACTCGGTAATGCTCCGAAATAAGAGGGAGCTCACTAACCAAAAGCTGATATCCGTGGACTGCCTACATTAGAGGGTACTCTACTCGTCTCCCTGAATCTGCACGGCATGAAATACAGCGTCCCTAGGAAAAGGAACGTCAGTACGAATAATTTACTGAATATGTAAGGCAGAAATGAAACATAACAATAAGACATCATCAATGAGCGGGACATACGCATCAACCTGTACCTTCGGCCTGCCCTGTGGGCTATGAACATGCATACTTATACTATTATACTTATATATATGCGTATATAACGCCATTGGCCTCATTGGGCATCTTACCGTACCATAACAACCTCTGTGGGCATAAATCATCATCATGTAACCAACTGATCAGGTGGTGGTACGTATATAACTTCATTTCATTTCCTTTCTCATAACCCATATAGATATCATATATGCGTATATAACGCCATGCAGAGTACATCATATACAATACATGAAGAATTTTATGGAATATTAGAACAACTTTCGGAGTGATTTAGAGTCATTCATCCTCCGATTATGTTATGAACATCAACATTATCATTATCTGCCTCACTGAGACTTAGGAATCATAGATATGAACATGCTTGAAAATAGTATCATAAGGGAATTGTCACGACCCAATTTAGCTAAATCATGCGGGCACCTACCTTTCCTACCTTGGTAAGCGAACCCTCAACCCAATGATAGTAAAAACGTAAATAAATAATTAAATAAATGGTAGAGAATAAATCCCATAAGTCTGACGATAATAATATACAACAAGTGCGAAAATAAGAAAATACACCTCAGAGTCTTGTCTAATCCATACAAGAGCATCTAACTAAAATCTACAAGTCTGAATATCAATAATACATCAAGTCTGAGTATGCCTTGGAACAAAATAAGACATAAATAAAGAAGAATCTTCAAGGCAGCGGACGTCTCGTGCTCACACTATAGATTCCAAGCAAATCTCGGAGCGACTATCATCCACGAGAAACAAAAGTAGATTCTACCTGGAATTCAACATTCATAAAAGAATGCAACAAGTGCAGGTCAGTACAAAGCCACAGTACTGGCAGGTATCATAGGCCGACTAAGTGTAGCTAACATAATTCAGAAAATAAAGTAAGATAAGCAGATAAATCAACAAGTATAAGTCAACCACAAATAGAACCAACAACACGTCATCACCTAGGTGGAAGCATCTAAACCCAAGTGTGCCAAGTCTCAATATATACAATCCAAACCCAACAACATAAGTAAATTACCAGATCATCACAATATAAGCCATAATGCAATGCAATGCAATAATGTATGAATGCAAATGCAATGCAATGCTGTGTACACAGGGACTCCGGACGGAAGTATCTACGTCCCGGTAGCACAACCCATGTGGGACCCGCGAAGTCCATGTACCTCACTCAATCCACGATTCTGGGACAACCATCGGATATCGCACTCTCACATCACTCCACTCAATCCACGATTCCGGGACAACTATCGGATATCGGACTTCTCACATCACTCCATTCAATCCATGATTCCGGGACAACCATCGGATATCGAACTTCTCACATCACTCTCATGCAAACTGAGCCCATCTCATCACAGTGTTTCCTCAAGTATCAATAATGTATCAATAGTATATCATGAGAGATGAGAATGCGTGCAATGTATGAATCAACATCAATAATCAGATCAATATCACAAGTACCAAGCATGGGTACACTAACCATATCATGAAATACTACACAAGTCATATAGAATATTATCCTCGTATCAACGTCAACAAGTGAGGTACCATAATATCAAGAACGGATATATCAATAGTCTCGGATATCTACTATCACCACGCGGCATCAAGCTAACAACACTAGAACAAATCAAGTCACAACAAAACGGGATGGCTAGCCACAATCACACAACAGGGCCCAACTTAAGACAATATCCAATCCAAATTCATACCTGAAGGTTTACATGCTTTCTCCGACAATATCATCTAAATATATGCTTCGCTACACGAAGTCTCACAAAGGGTAAGCCGTAACCTACCTGGATGGTCGAACAACAACAACACCAACCATCACTCATTAGCCTTCCCTTTCTGCTGAGCCTCAAGATCAAGAAAGTCTAGGCATATTCAAAATCTAGATTAGAAATCATGAAGATCGATATCTATATTGCTATCATTCAAATTGGGTCAAAAAACAACCCTAGAAATTGAGGAACGGGGCCCACAAGGGCAAAACCGGGAATTCGGGGGTAAATTAACCAATTAAACACTAGGTGATCAAAAACCAATCAACTAATTGCTAATTTCACTCAAGGATTCATCTAATTTTAAAATCCAAGCAAATCCCCAAATTTTGGGTATAAACCCTAACTCTTAAATTTAAGAATTCAACACTAATAATGGAAGGTATATGATTAACAACCTTAGACACATCATAATCTAGCATAAACCCAATCAATTTCATCATTTAGACGCCTAAATAGAACATTCATTAAACCCACTTTAATCGTCATCACTTATTGAACTAACAAGGGAAAGGGATTCTAAGATGGTTAGGAATAATGAATTAGCAAGGAGATTAGAAGGACTTACCACCAAGAATCTTCTCCAAGAATCCTCTAGAATTTCTCCCCGTATGAACCACTTTCGGAATAATAAAAGAATGAAAACCCTTGGGGTTTTATGTCATTAACTGCCCCCATCACAGCCCGATCACCGCTTCCGCGGTTACTCAGACCACTTCAGCGGCACCTCCCTAGTGGTCCCTTGACCGCTACAGCGGTCACGCCTAAATGGCATGGCCGCTTCAGCGGCAGGGTGACCGTTATAGCGGTACCGCTGCCGCGATGCTTGTGCCGCCAAAGCGGGCACCAGACACCAGAAAACTATTTTAATTTTCACAACTCAACCCGAATTTCTGACTAACTCCCGAGGCCATTTGCTCACAAACCATATACAAAGACACACGTAAAAACAAGCTACAAACGCACTCATGACCTCAGAATTCCCAACGGAGGTCTCGTTTACCGAGTCAACCCCGATACCTCAATTCCAACCTCCCAACCCAAGTACCAAAATTCATCCGAGTGCATTGGGAACCGAACCAGATATATACACAAGTTCTTAAAGACCATCTGGACCTCTAGGAGCGGACGAATTTCCAAAAAAGGTCCGTTTATCCAAAAGTCAACTTTGAGTCAACTCTTTTTTGCTTTAAGCCAAAATTTCACAAGAAGTCACCCGAATCAAATCTAAATACCTTGGGAAGCGTGTCAATGGTCCCCTCGGGTCAAAAGTGAGCTCACCAAGCTCGGTAAAGTGTCAGAAATGCAATAACGACAAAATCGTTACATCAAATACCAATTAAACAATCGCTCGTCCTTGAGCGACAAGGAATACAGGACGGAAAATGCTCGAATCAGCAATAATTCAATATATCGGCTACGCATGTCGGACTTCTCGGTACAGGAAAGATTCTCTTCGAACAAAACTGAATCCCAACGAATAATACAGAAACCCCTAGAACGGTACTTCTATAATACAGAAACATGGAAAAAACCCGATGAACATTCGACAGATCTGGTGGAAAACTAACTCATAGAGCAAGGGTCCAACGACTGGTAGTCAAACGACCAATACAGTTCGAGCTCACTTGCCCTCCTTCCCAAATCGCAAGGCACCCTTGTCAGGTGTAACATTAAAACCTGATCGTTCACTCTACCAGTCAAAACTCTCTAACTTAGCTCAAGCTCCAGTGCTCATATCTCCACATTCAAATTTCCTTCACAACTGATGCTCAAATAATAATTTGCTTTTACTCGAATTCTCTGATTGGATAAAATCGCAACCCTGAACGCTATCAATAGGCCCCACAAACACTTCCTAAACCAACGCAATCCTCTGAAACATGGTCACAAACCATCGCCCATTCTGAACTGATAAAATACTTTGCTTCTGCTAACTTCTTCTCCCACATCTTCTACAGCCATTACTCGTACCACGATTTCTTAGAAACATATGAATACACATACCAAAATTCTAGAACATAACTTACTCTCGCTAGAAAGAATCCTTGATCCATCTGCGATCTCTACGCAATCCATAAACTGATCTTACTGGCATCCAACTTGGCCAGTTCCAAGCCTTCTTAAACCTTCAAATCACAATACATGAACCCACTGAATATCTCGCCGAGCAAAGTCCGTTGGAACCCAACTGATCATTATAACGACCTTTCGCACAACAGCTCGTCCTCAAATCTGTACTCAGCTCATTGTAAACCATTATTTTGTCCATGTAACTGATCTTAGAAAGTATCATCAAATCCATTAGAAAATCTTGACAAGCTCGGTAAATCTGTCATACCTCAAATTTGAGCTGAAATGCTTTGAGTCCTTAGATATTTTCCTGGAAGTGTAATCATAGACCTTTTAGTTTAACTCGAACAACGCTGACCCTGAACAAATGCACCACTCTCGAAGATCACCAATAGTCATTAGAACTGACTCCGAATTTCGAAACCAAATACAGTCATACCATGCATAAGAAATCCTATTTATCATTTTCAACTCCATAAGTTGAGTCCTATCCAAGTTATCAACTTAGTACTGAAGAGCTATACCTTACGATTTCAAACTTCATGTTTCTTAACCTTTACCGATATGCAAATCCGATACAGCCCCGAACCTTTCGACGCGAAACCTGAAGCCTCATATAGTAATTATGTAACCATCGAACCTGTCACAGTATCACCTCAATATGCTCGTAAATTCTCTGAAAGTATCCAATCTTACACTGTCGCTTAAAATCTTACGTAATTACCCCTAAGTTCTTAATAACCAAAGCTCTTATCCAAACTGTCTAGTCAATATTAGTTGCAATCATACTGTATTACCACGAGCAAGGTCCCTCCCTGAAAATATAACTTAAGCCTCACATGATAGGAATTTCACAATCCTTTCTCTTAAAGCGCACTAACTCATTAACTGTAGAATGTTACGAACTTTTCCAACGGTGTACCACCACTTCTTATATATCTCAACATGTCGGTTCATTGAATATTCTTATTACTAGCTACCGATCATGAATCTTGCGGAATTTTCCTCATATAACTTAGTCCATCTATAGACTTCCTTCCTTAAGCTCACGCAACAATCACACCTCATCTGAATATGCAAGACCACGATGCCACAATCTCCACGATGCCATAATCTAAATAGACTCACGTAATCCCAAGATGTACCTCATTCTTGCCAACTCTCAATCAACTATACCTTTTCTTGGCTCTTCAATTCCTCAATTCTATCCGTTCACTTATACTGCCATCGTCTGATCATTACTCGAACCCACTCAGTAGTCTATCACATAACCATAAGTCTCGTACACCAACTGAATCACATTTGGAGGTAATAGTAGGCCACAACTCTATCTGTTATAGTTCCCTAAACACTTACCACTCTAAGATGAACACTCTCTAAATCTGGTGTATCACACAATAGTCTCACTAATATCCTCACATATCCCACTGAATCGTCATTGCCAGAATTGCCTTACTCAATTACTAAAATATATCTCAAACTTAACTCAGTTAACCCATCATCGTCTATTCTATCATTTCAAGTACCCATATTTACTGATCCCTTACTCAGATCCTTAACATTACTTGTCCTCAAAGAATCACCTCTTACCTCAACTATAGAATCTGAATATCTCTAACCACTGGCATGACTATCCATTTTTTTTCAATCACATAAGCCTAGTAATAACACCACTAGTAGCGGGGTCTAGTCAATCTTTACACGATGAATACAAGGTTCCCAACCTTAGTCCACCATTGACCTCTATTAGTTCATGACATAACCGAACGTACCAACTCATCCATACACTCTCAAGCCCATTCCATAATGTACAACTGCAACCAAACTCTCACTACACGTCATCATATAATGTCCCCACAGTCCAAACACGACTCGAAAACCCATATTACCTCCCCTCAAGTCTTACAGACCTTAATCCACTAAACCCGATAGCAAGATGTCTCATTGTAATCCTTCAATTCTCGTATTTCATTCAACTCACTTTTATCACTATCAACCAACAAACGCTCAAATCCACTCGATCCTCTAAACTAATCATCAATTTAAACCCGACAACCACAAAACAATATCAATGCTTCTCCTCCCATCTAAATGAACAACCATTAATTCCTTAAGTCATTAACTTATCGCATACGCCCATATTTGAAGGCATTTCCATGAGTCGTTTACTAACTCCTCAAAGCCTACAACCCAATCAAATTTATCGATCGAACGATGTCCCCATAGCATTCACTTAATAACCGAGTAGTCCTTTAACATCAATTAACTTGTATCAAGAATAACCTTTAGCACCAGTCTTAACCTTATCCTGACAACCATGCCAGATACTAATTTTTCCTTTCCCAATCTCTCAAAACCTACTCATGCCCAAGATACTCTATGAAGTCTCACTTCGCTGCGCGCTTTCCACCAAGGTCTTCCTTCATGTGCTTATTGTCAACTTCTTTTCTAACTTACACTTGTTCTCACATACCGAAGTCTAATGCTCTACCGTTACTGAATCGCCGACCTGCCATTGGTTCACCAATGTCACGCGCACCATCATATAGCCTTGACGAAGCTAAAGTTAAATCGATCATATCATCGAGCAACTCATTATTAGGAAGACATAAATGCACTTTGTCACCTCCGAGCAACCCAACGCTGAAACATGGAGACCTGTAACCCTCTGAACTATCTTCCAATTTCTCACGAATTTACACAATAAACGAGTCTAGTTGCGACTCCACATAGCAACCGAGTCTAGTCGCGACTCCACACAATCGAAACCTCAGGCCATAACTAGTGACTGAACTGAATCATTAGTCCGAATCAGGATAACACATCTCGTAGCATTCCACGACACATCATAGATCTACTGTTCGCATTAGAATTAAGGACGAGTTTCCACGCTCCGTGGGTGATTGAGATAAGAAAGTTTAGATACCAATTGGAATCGACTAGATACCAATTTGAATAAAGTCGCACGAGAGAATGAAAGAATACGAAGTTTCCTAAATGTCTTATAGCCTCTCGCAGATTAGTACGGAGCTCATCGTACCGATCCATAAAAATCTACTAAACACGCTCTTGTATTATAGACCGGGTAAGCTAGGGCTCTAATACCAACTTGTCAAGATCCAATTTAGCTAAGTTGTGCGGGCACCTATCTTTCCCACCTCGGTAAGCGAACCCTCAACCTAATGACAGTAAAAATGTAAATAAATAATTAAATAAGAGAAAGAGAATAAATCACGTAAGTCTGATGATAATAATATAAAACAAGTGCGGAAATAAGAAAATACACCCTAGAGCCTGGTCTAATCCATACAAGAGCATCTAACTAAAATCTAAAAGTCTGAATATCAATAATACATCAAGTCTGAGTATGTCTTGGAATAGAAAATATGACATAAATAAAGAAGAATCTTCAAGGCAGCGAACATCTCGTGCTCACACATAATGCAATGTAATAATGTATGAATGCAGATACTATGCAATGCTGTGTACACATGTACTCCGGATAGAAGTGTCTACGTTCCGGTAGCACAACCCATGGGGGACCCCCAAAGTCCATGTACCTCACTCAATCAACGATTTTGGGACAACCATAAGATATCGGACTCTCACATCACTCCACTCAATCCACTATTCTAGGACAACCATCGGATATCGAACTTCTCACATCACTCCACTCAATCTATGATTCCTGGACAATCATTGGATATCAGACTTCTCACATCACTCTCATGCAAATTGAGCCCAGCTCATCACAGCGTTTCCTCAAATATCAATAATGTATCAACAGTATATCATGAGAGATGAGAATGCATGCAATGTATGAATCAACATCAATAATCAAATCAATATCACAAGTACCAAGCATGGGTATGCTAACTATATCATGAAATACTACACAAGTCATATAGAAACTGTCCTCGTATCAACGTTAACAAGTGAGGTACCATAATCTTATGAACATATATATCAATAGTCTTCGATATCTACTATCACCACGCGACATCAAGCCAACAACACTAGAACAAATCAAGTCACAACACAATGGGATGGCTATCCCCAATCACACAACAGGGCCCAACCTAAGACAATATCCAACCCAACTTCATACCCGAAGGTTTACATGCTTTCTCCGACAATATCATCTAAATATATGCTTCGCTACACGAAGACTCTCCAAGGGTAAGCCGTAACCTACCTGGATGGTCGAATAGTACTAACACCAACAATCACTTATTAGCCTTCCCTTTCCACTGAGCCTCAAGATCAAGAAAGTCTAAATCTTGATTAGAAATCATGAAGATCGATACCTATATTGCTGTCATTCAAATTAGGTCAAAAACCAACTCTAGAATTTGGGAAACAGGGCCACAAGGGAAAAACGGGGAATTCGGGGGTAAATTATCCAATTAAACACTAGGTGATCAAAACCCATCAACTAATTGCTAATTTAACTCAAGAATTCATCCAATTTTAAAATCTAAGCAAATCCCCCAATTTTGGGTATAAACTCTAACTCTTAAATTTAAGAATTCAACACTAATAATGGAAGGTATATGATTAACAACCTTAGACACATCATAATCTAGCATAAACCCAATCAATTTCATCATTTAGAAGCCTAAATAGAACATTCATTAAACCCACTTTAATCTTCATCACTTATTGAACTAACAAGGGAAAAGGATTCTAAGATGGTTAGGAATAATGAATTAGCAAGGAGATTAGAAGGACTTACCACCAAGAATCTTCTCCAAGAATCCTCTAGAATTTCTCCCCATAAGAACCACTTTCGGAATAATAAAAGAATGAAAAGACTTGGGGTTTTATGTCATTAACTGCCCCCGTCACTGCCCGATTACCGCTTCCGCGGTTACTCAGACCATTTCAGCGGCGCTTCCCTAGTGGTCCCTTGACCGCTACAGCGGTCACGCCTAAATGGCATGGCCGCTTCAGTGGCAAGGTGACCGTTATAGCGGTACCGCTGCCGCGGTGCTTGTGCCGCCAAAGCGGGCACCAGACACCAGAAAACTATTTTAATTTTCACAACTCAACCCGAATTTCCGACTAACTCCCGAGGCCATCTGCTCACAAACTATATACACAGACACACATAAAAACATGCTACGAACCCACTCGTGGCCTCAAAATTCCCAACGGAGGTCTCATTGACTGAGTCAACTCTTGATACCTCAATTCCAACTTCCCAACCCAAGTCCCAAAATGTATCCGAGTGCATTGGGAACTCAACCAGATATACACACAAGTTCTAAAAGACCATCGGGACCTCTTGGAGTTGACGAATTTTTGAATAAGGTGCACTTATCCAAAAGTCAACTTTGAGTGAACTCTTTTTCTCTTTAAGCCAAAATTTCACAAGAAGTCGCCCGAATCAAATCTAAACACCTCGAAAAGTATGTCAATGGTCCCCTCGGGTCAAAAGGGAACTCACCAAGCTTAGGAAAGGGTCAAAAGTGTTGGAAATGCAATAACGATCAAATGGGTCGTTACTGGATTGAACAACATTGACATTCCTAACTACTAAGAGTAGAATCATCATGGAATAATGTTTCGTTTCACTTCAGAACATGCCAAAGAAGAAGGATTAGCCTTAACATAGCTTTGTTGCTAACGACTCAATATATACTTCCCATAGTACTCTAACCTACATTAAGGTATTATAACTTTGGTTAATGCATGGAAGAACTCAAAACACATTTCTAAGCTAGTAGCTCTCTTACGAAAAATTGTGCAGCACTTCCCCTACATTCCTTACTTTTCCAAATCCAAAACAGCACCACCAACATTATTCACAACATCAACAACCCACACCATCCATCCAACTCCTTAACATAACAAGAACAACCCCAACAATTCAGAATAATAATATATCGAGCAACAAGCTCGATTTATGATTATACAACTACAGCTTTACTTTCTTTTTTCTTCCAAAACATACTAATAAAATAACCATCATATTTTCAGTTGCTTCCACTAGCTCTCAATCAGAACATATTATATATAAAAAAAAATCCCAAAACAGTCCAATAATCGCAGCAACTTAAAACTGATTTCCATATCATTTGTTTTCAAGTTTTTACTTTGAAGATGTTCCAACGAGCTTATAAATTGAAATAGAGATAAAATCTCATCTTGGCAGTTCCCTCGCTTGGCCAAGTTAACCAGCCCACCTCCAAAATCCTCTTTCACGACAGGAACCCTGTCATGACCCAAATCATTGATCGTGCGGGCACCTACCTTTTTCCCACCTGGTAGGCAAACCCTTACGTTAAAGATTCATCCAACAACATAAATTAATAGTAAGAGCAATAGAAATCCATAATCATAGACGAATAGAAATGCGGAAAATACAACAACTACCCAAGGAATCTTGGCTGAATAGTACAAAAACTTCTAAGTGTACAACTTGAATAAAAGTTACAACCACAACCTGAATACTACTTCTGTTTAGAATGAGAATTAAACAGAAAAGTCAAGATGAACTCTATGAGATCCTTGAAGACTAACTGAATCTCGCTCATGTACCTGGAATAACTCTACACCCAGAAAAGGTGCAGCAAGAGTAGTATCAGTACGAACACTATGTACTGGTAGGTATCATAAGCCGACAACAGTTAGCTAACATATATAAAGAAAGAAACTGAACAATAGACATGCTCGCAATCAAGTACAAACACCACACAGTCCAAGAACAACAACTCAAGTATAGAAGTATCATGTCGGAATCCATGAAGTAATCACTAAGCACATCCACGTAAGACTTGCAGTAATGTGAACCACACTAGATCTCAATGGTTTACAGTCATAGCCTAGGTGGAACCTCTAGTCCTCGAATCTATTAAGTGTCTAGGTAAGTGATTAACAACCACGCAACATCTCAAATAAATCAACATCTAAGAAATCAAGGCTGAATGCATCATGCAATACTATATATACGACAACTAGAATCAAAGATGTGAATGGATGTAATATGAATGCATGTGCTATGCAATGCAGTGCACTGGACAACTGTCTCATATCGTACACATGTGCGACAAATGTAATACCTACACATCTCGATAGTCATGACCCATGGGGGACCCGCAAAGTCTATGTACCACTCTCACGATCCCGATAAAGACCTCGAGCATCAGACACTCTTACTATCCCGGCAAAGACCTCGGGCGTCGGACACTCATCTGTCTTTTACGATCTCCTGCAATGACCTCAGAGGCTACACTCTCTCAGTTATCATCATTTCACATTACAGTTCATAACAAATCATCATACAAAATAAGAATGTATGCCATGCATGATATCAATTACACTTGTCATAAAGTACACTTCACGATTTCAAGCCATTTTCATTATCCCTGCCTTCTGATGATAAATGGGATATCAAGAGAGAGATTAATGCAAATAAAAGTCACAAACATAGAAAACATGGCAACAAGCCCACAAAACACCTTATGGAACCAACCTAATTGGTTTTCACCTCCACACCATGAGCCATTCTGCACACAGCCCAGAGATGGCTACTATATCAAGTATGTTCAAAGAATCACGGATGTTTCCTTCTCACTTATCATCATCAGCACCAATCACAGGAAATATCAATGTATCATGGAAATGAGGATGAATGTAATGCAAAATAACAATATCAAGTGAATCATATCAATCCCAGCCGTGCCACACATGGATACATATCACAATATCAATATCAAGTCAAGTCCTTTCCTCTATCCATGATAATCTCAAGATAAGTGAGAGACAACTGAATCATAATCACAATGTGGCAACTAAGCAAAAGTTCAATATCACACACATGGCAACAAGCCAATAAATCACAAAGAGGCAACGAGCCCACAGATCAGTCAACAATATCAACCTGAGAATTCCCATCCCAACATCATACCCGAAGGAGTAACATGTTTTCCCCGAAAATAACTAGTAACACGCTTTCCCCGACAATAACTAACTCTACATATGCTTCGCTAACTGAATTCTAACCAGAAGGTAAGCCGTAACCTACCTTACTGCTGAGCTGTAGCCACAAATAATCAAATCTAAGCCTTGCCCTTCCGAAGAGCCTCCAAGTACTCAAGGTCTGTGTCACTGTCACACCCTAATCTCCCTAGGGTGTGATGGGCACCCGACCCTTACTTAGGGCCGAGCGAACCCTCTGATCCTTAGTACACACATATTCTCTTTAGACTTTTAACTCAAATAAGGATGAAATACATAATAAAGCTTTCAGAAATATTCTTTCCGTCATTCTCAAATCAAACAAAATCTATAATCATATGAAATTTATCACATAACACAGAATGACACATCGACTGATGGAGCCGCTTACAAAACTGACATTCTATACCCACGACTCTGTCTGCAAAGTCTCTAACATTAATCAGAAATCATAGCACATATACTATGACTCGGCAACACTCCAGGAGCAAATGGAGCTTGCCAACTCCGCTGGAACATCTTCCATAATGGCTTCCTCTCATCTGGGTGTACCTGCGCGGCATGAAACGCAGCCCCCGAAGAAAGGGGGTCAGTACGGAATATGTACTGAGTATGTATAGCATGGAATACAGAAAACAGAACCATAATTGGAACAACGGTACAAAAAGTAAGTACATTATCCAGAATACCAAAGTACTTATTTTCCGAACGCAAATCATGCATACCAATGTCATATGTCAGAAGGAGTACAGAAAATGAGGAAATCATCCAGAGTACCGAAATACTTACTTTCCAGACACAGATAATGCGTGCCGACATCATATGTCATCATATACATATGCATATAACAGATCCCGGCCCTCTAGTGAGGGACGCGGTGGATGGAGTCATCCTGTATGCTGACATCATATATCATATACACATATAACAGATCCCGGCCCTCTAGTGAGGGACGCGATGAATGGGGTCATCATATATGCCGACATCATATATCATATATGCAAATAACAGAACCCGACCCTCTAGTAAGGGACGCGGTGAACAGAATCATCAATGCATGTCAAAATCATATATCATATATGCATATAACAGATCCCGGCCCTCTATTGCGGGACGTAGTGAATAGAATCATCACATGCCATCCTGGCCGCCATCCCCATATCATCATGTCATCATATACAGATGTACATATAACAGAACCCGGCCCGCAAGGGAGAGGGACGCGGTGAACAATGCAGAGGAAGACGCACGATAACAGAACCTGGCCCGGGGTGCAGTGAAGGACATACTGAGGCTTGCACGAACAGAATAGTGCGAAACCATATGCACATAAATCAAGACTCGATAAACAAGCATACTTACCGACGCCTGAAGGCTCAGAAACAAGTTTCGGGTCAATCCGATTTAGTATAAGAAAGTTATGAGCGTTTGAAGTACAGAACCTTCTACGAACGTTTCAGAAGCCATTTTTGGAAAATCAAAGCAACATTCATATCAAGTACCTTTCGGATATCGTTACAGATCAAATCAAATAGAGCTTTTGGGACCATATGTACGTATCAAAATGTATCAAAGACTCAATGGAATAATCGAACGTGCTAGCTTTTGAAAACCAAAACTTTAGTCATATCAACTATCTTTCGAATGCTATTCGGAAACATATCAAACAGAACTTCGGACATCATAGATACGCATCAAAACCATATGAAACAGCTTATGGAAATTAAGAACGTTAGCCATCCTAGTGGCTCTAAGAATGGGAGTTTCTTTGGGATCATATACATATACTTTGTCATGTTGGTTTCACAAGGATCATGCCAAAAGAAAGAAAGGGTGAGTCTTACATACCTGCTCCAAACCGAGGGCCGCGACTGACACCCAAGACCCTAATCGGCTGAGTGCCATACTACCATTCTATTCATAAGTCACACCTTTTTGCGAACCTTTAAATTATGAAATGACGCTTCCGTCAAGTAAAACATGAAAACTTTTTAATAGAACTCTTTCATCATATCAGGGACTTCTCCCTTATCGTTTAGTCAAAGAAAACCTTTAGTCAAAATAAATCATTAAATCAATGCATATGAACACATCGACCTATGTGGCCGCCTTACACAACTATTGACATCTCGACGCACTATCCACAGGACACTGTCTGCAATGTCTCTAACATGAACCAAGATACCATAACATGGGTCAGGACAGGGCCCCGACGTACCCATAATGCATATGACATATATGTATACATATGTACTCTGACTCGGCAATACTCCGAATAGAAATGGAGTTCACCAAACCAGTTGATAGCCCAGGAACATCCTATAGAGAGTGTCCTCTACTCATCTGTCTGCACCTGTGTGGCATGAAACACAGCGCCCCCAGGCAAAGGGACGTCAGTACGAATAATGTACCGAGTATTTAAGGCAGAAATGAAACAACATATAAAGATTCAAAGGATAAGCAGAATGTAGGAGTCAACCTGTACCTGTGACTGTCCCTAAGGACCATGAATATGCATAATTTACTTTTGAAAACATGTATATATGTATATGCACCTTTACCCATTTGCTCCTTCGAGCTTCGTCCCGTCGGGCATCATATCATACAAGCCCCTTCGGGCATCATAATCATCATATACAAGCTGATCAGATGGTTTGCGTATATAACGCCATAGCCCTTCCCATGCCCCATAATATCATGATGCATAAGTATATAAGAATGTATATGTGTATAATGCATGATAAAGCTTACAAAACTCAGAACTCCCTTCGGAGCGACTCTCTAGTCATCATAATCATACGCTCCCTTCGGGACTTGGAATTAATGAAGAAATGTATGGAAATGAGAAACATTGTACATGCCCCTTCGGGACTTAGGACTTAAGAAATCATATGCTTGGAAGCTCAATCATAAGAATGTCAAGGAGTAAATTTCTCTAACATTCTAAGAGTAGAATCAATATGGAGCAACATTCGTTTACGTTTTGTTCTATCATGGATCATGCAAAATTGAAAGAAAGGATAACCTTAACATACCTTGTTGATCTTCTACTACTTAATGCTTATCCTTCCAAGCTCGCAAATCTACATTCAAGAGAATTCATACTACTTTTAGGCTTATCACCATATGCTTATCTTAAGTCTTCAAATTAAACCTCTTTAGAATCTGCCAAAATTCGGGCAGCATCTCCCCTGTTTATATCCCTAGCCTGAAATCACAATACTAACAACCAACATAAAAACAACAACACTAACACCAACAACATCATCATCAATACCAAAATATTCCATAAAACATCTCACACGATGTTTATCAACATACAATAACAATATACATTTCCTTTCTCCCCACTCAAAGAGCATAATCTCATCAACACACCGACAACATTGGGTATCATCCATATACATGGAAATTAGCTCAACAACATAGCCACAACTTACTCAAAACAGTCCATAAACTCAACAACCACAACACAACACTTTATGACCTTTCCACCATAACTATTTTTACTTTTAAGACTTGCTAAACCTTCCATTTCATTTAACATAAGAGATAGGATGAAGAACATATATTATAATTGAAGAAATTTAGCCACACCAACTTTCTTCAAGACCAATTCACCACAACATCAAGTGGAAGCAAGAACAATCACTTTTCATGAACTAGTTTGGTGTAATCTTATTGAATTCTTGATTTAAGGGGTTATAAGTGTTTAAGAGAAGTGTATGGATGTGTCTAGAACTCCCAAGAAGTGTAAATGATTAAAAAATTGGAATAATCGGGTATTTATACAATTTGAGAGTCGATTCCACCGACTTTCCAAGTGGGGCCCGCGAGGAGCCATTTTGCAGCTTGGAGGCTTATCTTGAAATGCCTATAACTCCCTACTCCGATGTTGTTTTGACGAACAGTTTGTTGCGTTGGAAACTAGACTTCCTGAACTTCAATTGAAGCTTTTGTTTCACTTAAAAACTCCTGATATACTAGGAGATATACCCTTCTAAAGTTGACCCAAAATTTCTGTCTAAAATTCTGTTTAAATTTTGGACAAACTTATTTTCTTCAATTTTCTTGGTCCCACAATCTTCTGAAACTCTCCATACATGATATTTATCATAAATTATACTTGATAATGGTCATGTCCTTTGGTTCCAAGATTGTCCTTCCCGATAAAGACTTACGAGATCGTAATTCATCCTTTACTTCATTGTTACATACTTCTAATGGCTTGTACCTTCCAAAACTTCATGGGACGTCTCCGATACTCCATTAATACGGTGAAAGTGACGTGCTCATGCTCTGAAAGTGCCAGGTGTAACATCCTTCCCCCCTTAGAAACATTCGTCCTCGAATATTATAGCTTGCGAGCTTACGACGCTATCATTAATTTCTTGAAATGGTTGTCCTCCTTTAGTTCCTGATCTCCATACTCCTATACTATGGGATCATTAGTATTCTTTTATATTCCCCCAATTGTTTGCCGAACTCATTCATGAGTTCCATATCCTCATATTCTTATGTACGTACCTAGTGGTGAACTGATATCTAGCTACCGTCCTGGGACCTGTTTCCATTAAGATGGTCTTAACTGATGATTGCTACAGCTCCCTGCCTATCTGTGAGCACTCTTAATTGTTCTACTCTTTTTCCTTGCTCCTTATTTCTCTACTAGTAAATAAATTCTCTTGTTCAGATATGACACCTTTCCTTGCTTGCTTCTTTGGTGCTATTTTAGATTATCCCTTTTTGTACCAGCCGACCTTGTATACATACCATATCGTCTCCTTTTATATGACTATCATTTACTTCTTTGTCCTACCTTGTCACACACTTCCCTCTATTTATCAATTGACCCCAAATCGACACATTATTCTCTAACCGATTCCAGTTTCTTTCCTATAAATCATTACCTTCATGTTAATCGTAATAAGCCTCTTTCTTTCACTCAATTCATAGCACCCTACCTGTCCCATCAGTTTCTCCCTAAATCTTTCATGGGGTTTGTTTCTATAAAACCTCAGATGTAAGTCATTCTTGAATCCTTCGAACCACTAGTCATCCTCTCCGTAGAAATCATCCTTTAGAATTAAGCTAAACCATTTTAAGATTCCTTTGAAAACAACTCATAACTAACAACTCAACATATCCGACTTATAGTCTTGTTACCACGTTTCCTTTTAATCTTCTTCCACAGCGCACACATATTCAAGTAACTTAACTTCGGAAAATTTTGGCAGAGTCTCCTCTGTAATTCTTACTATCACAAACCTACACATAACCCAGAAAACATATCCAATGCCTTACAGGGAAACCATAGAAGTTCATATGATACATAACTCACCCATATAGAATTTATCTCATATACGAATATTGACAAGATAGGAAACATACCTTCCTGATCGACGAACTTTAATTCTTACCACTCATTCCAAAACTTAAGCAATCAACTACTCATCACCAACAACAACATTCGGGTTAAATTCAAGGATTTCATATCTTATAACTTAGCTCTACAGCACGATCTAGGATAAGAAAGAAGAGTAACTACCCTAAATGTCCTGTAGAGTCCTATTTATAAATGTGGCACGCAACACATCATAAACAAGACTCTATTAGACACGACTTTGCAGACAAACTCTATGATGAACTACTATGATACCACTTTTGTCACGACCCAAACCGGAGGGCCGCGACTGACACCCAAGACCCTACTCGACTAAGTGCCATACTACCATTCTATTCATAAGTCACACCTTTTTGTGAACCTTTAAATTATGAAATGATGCTTCCGTCAAGTAAAACATGAAAACTTTTTAATAGAACTCTTTCATCATGTCAGGGACTTCTCCCTTATCGTTTAGTCAAAGAAAACCTTTAGTCACAATAAAATCTTTAAATCAATGCATATGAACACATCGGCCTATGTGGACGCCTTACACAACTGTCGACATCTCGACGTACTATCTACAGGACACTGTCTGCAAAGTCTCTAACATGAACCAAAATACCATAACATAGGTCGGGCAGGGCCCCGACGTACCCATAATGCATATGACACATATGTATACATATGTACTCCAACTCGGCAATACTCCGAATAGAAATGGAGTTCACCAAACCAGCTGATAGCCCGGGAACAACCTATAGCGAGTGTTCTCTACTCATCTGTCTGCACTTGTGTGGCATGAAACACAGCACCCCAGGAAAAGGGACGTCAGTACGAATAATGTACCGAGTATGTAAGGCAGAAATGAATTAACATATCAAGATTCAAAGGATAAGAAGAATGTAGGAGTCAACCTGTACCTATGACTTTCGCTAAGGACCATGAACATGCATAATGTACTTTTGAAAACATGTATATATGTATATGCACCTTTACCCATTCGCTTCTTCGAGCTTCGCCCCGTCGGGCATCATATCATACAGGCCCCTTCGGGCATCATAATCATCATATACAAGCTGATCAGATGGTTTGCGTATATAACTCCATAGCCCTTCCCATGCCCCATAATATCATGATGCATAAGTAGATAAATATGTATATATGTATAATGCATGATAAAGCTTATAAAACTCGGAACTCCTTTCGGAGTGACTCTCTAGTCATCATAATCATACGCCCTCTTCGGGACTTGGAATTAATCAAGAAATGTATGGAAATGAGAAACCTCGTACATGCCCATTTGGGACTTAGGACTTAAGAAACAATATGCTTGGAAGCTCAATCATAGGAATGTCAAGGAGTAAATTTCTCTAACGTTCTAAGAGTAGAATCATTATGGAGCAACATTCGTTTACGTTTCGTTCTATCATGGATCATGCCAAATTGAAAGAAAGGATAACCTTAACATATCTTGTTGATCTTCCACTACTTAACGCTTATCCTTTCAAACTCATAAATTTACATTCAAGGGTATTCATACTACTGTTAGGGTTATCATCATATGCTTATCTTAAGTCTTCAAATTAAACCCCTTTAGAATCTGCAACATTCAGGCAGCATCTCCCCCGTTTATATCCCTAGCCCGAAATCCCAATGCCAACAACCAACACAACAACAACAATAATAACACCAACAACATCATCATCAATACCAAAATATTCCATAAAACATCCCACACGATGTTTATCAACATACAATAACAATATACACTTCCTTTCTCCCCAATCAAGGAGCATAAAATCATCAACACACCAACAAAATTAGATACCATCCATATACATGGAAATTAGCTCAACAAGACTGCCACAATATGATCTAAATTGTCCATAAACTCAACAACCACAATACAACACTTTATGACCTTTCCTCTATAACTATTTTCACTTTTAAAACTTGCTAAACCTTCAAATCCATTTAACATAAGAGATAGAATGAAGAACATACCTTATACTTGAAGAACTTTAGCCGCACCTACTTTCTTCAAGAGAAATCTCACCACAACATCAAGTGGAAGCAAGAACAATCACTTTTCATGAACTTGTTTGGTGTAATCTTGTTGAATTCTTAATTTAAGGGGTTATATGTGTTTAAGAGAAGTGTATGGATGTGTCTAGAACTCCCAAGAAGTATAAATGATGAAAAAATTGGAATAATAGGGTATTTATACCCATTGAGAGTCGGTTCCACCGACTTTCCAAGTAGGGCTCGCGGAGAGCCATTTGGCAGCTTGGAGGCTTATCTTGAAATGCCCATAACTCCCTACTCTGATGTCTTTTTGACGAACGATTTATTGCGTTAGGCACTAGACTTCCTGAACTTCAATTTAGGCTTTTGCTTCACTTCAAAACTCCTGATATACTAGGAGATATACCCATCTAAAGTTTCCCTAAAATTTCTGTCCAAAATTCTTCCAACTTTTTTCAAATTTTCGACAAACTTATTTTCTTCGATTTACTTGGTCCCGGAATCTTTCGAAACTCTCCATACATGATATTTATCATTAATTATACTTGATGATGATCATGTCCTCTAGTTCCAAGGTTGTCCTTCCCGATTACGACTTACGAGATCGTAATTCATCCTTTACTTCATTGTTACGTACTTCCCATGGCTTGTACCTTCAAAAACTTCATGGAACGTCTCCGATACTCCATTAATAAGGTGAACTATGTGGCGTGCTCATGCTCTGAAAGTGCGCGATGTGACAGTCAAGCCATTATTGAATTCTAAGTTAGAAACGAGAAATAACAATACCCATATTGCTATACATTCATCCTAATCAAATTCAACTAAGTAAAAGAGGGGAAAACGGGCCCATAAGGTAAAATGGGTATTTCAGGGATGGACTAGGTAACCCAAGTGTCACGTCCCAAATCTGGAGTGGCGTGACTGGCACTCGATGCAAAATTAGGCCCGAGCGAACCATTCTAAATCTGGGACTCTGGGAGAGAAAACCCTATCTTAGGCCTATAAAGCCTACCTGCACACAGAAAATACCAACAAGCCTATGAGGTCGCAATCTAGATATATATATACTGGCTATCTTGTCTGAACTGGGATCACACACCCAAAATATATATATGTACAACTGAGCCAGCCTATGAGGCTGCTATGGTCGTACAAAGCCAACAGTATCCGAACAGACATATACAAGCCGACGAGGCTGTCACATAGACATACTATATATAGGACTCATCTACAAGCCTCAAGGAAATTTGTGACTGTACCATACAATCTGTAATCAAAATGAGAGACTCCAAGGACCTGGCAACTCTGAACAAAATGGGAGCTCACCAATCAGCTGATGTCAGATTCTGCCTACTGGGGAGGTCTATCAGTCTGTCGATCTGTACCTACAGGCATGAATGCAGCGCCCTCGGCAAAAGGGACGTCAGTATAAGACAATGTACCGAGTATGTAAGGAAACGATAACTGAAACTAAACTAAAACGAACACAATCTGGAGACCAAAGAATTCTTAGAATATCCCTCTAATTTGTCTCAAATTAAATGCAATACCATGATATCATATGTCTCACTGACCAAGTGGCCAGGCTAAATAAAAGTATGACTGATCCGTCGGCCAGACAATCTATCTCACTGACCAAGTGGCCAGGCTAAATAAAAATCTCACTGACCAAGTGGCCTGACTAAATAAAAGTCTCACTGACTAAGTGGCCAGGCTAAATAAAATATATTTATATCATATATGTGCAAAACAATATCGATACTGTAACATGTCTCTTTTGTCTCTGTATGAACTCAAGGACATAAGAAGGGAATATAGTCCCTCAGAAAGAATAACAAAACCCTCGAAAATCATATAACAATATGACAAGCTCTACTTAGACAATTTCTGGTCACAAGGTTATTACGCTTTACCTTATATGGAATCATGCCAAGAAAAGAAGGAACAACCTTAACATACCTTTCAGTCTTCTACAATTTAACGCTTATCCTCCCAAGCTCGTAAATCCACATTCAAGAGGATTCATACTATTGTTAGGCTTATCATCATATGCTTATCTTGAGCCTTCAAATTAAATTCTCTTATAATCTGCCGAAATTCGGGCAGCATCTCCCTGCTTATATCCCTATCCCGAAATCTCAATACCAACAACCAACAACAACAACAACAACAACAACAAAAACACTAATATAAAAAACTTCATCATCAATACTAAAATACTCCATAAAAAATCCCACACGATGTTTATCTGATTTCTCAACCAACAATTTCATTATATGATCATTTAATGGTTCTATCCCCGTAAATAAACCTAAATCAATGTTAATAAGGAAAGATTCATACCTTGTTCCCACTAGAACCGCAATATCTTTAATATCCGCCTTGAATCCAAGCCAAGATTCCTCGCAATACGATACTATAATCGCAACTATACGCTGTCTGAACCTAAATCCAGAGATTCCACTTAATTTAGATTAAAATTTTATGGGTGGAAGTTGAGGAAATATTCTAGAAAGTTTGGGAGAGTTTTTGGGGGTGTTTGGATGAAAGAAATGAAGGGGTAAACCCCCTTTTATAATGTTCTAGAGTCGGTTTGCATCGACTTAGAATTTTCTCTGCGCATTCGTGCTGAGTTATCCTTTGCTCTGCGTGTTCGCGCTACCTCCAGACGTGTTTGAGCGGAGTTAATCTCTGCACTGGCAGTCCGTCTTAAAATGCTCATAACGTTTGATTCCGATGTCGGATCGACGGGCCGTTTATTGCGTTGGAAACTAGACTTCCTGAACTTCAATTTAGGCTTTTGTTTCACTTCAAAACTCCTGATATACTAGGAGATATTTCTTTCTCAAGTTAGACCAAAATTGTGGTACAAACCTTGCCCAACGTTTCTCCAAAGTTCCAAAATTTAGTCTTCTTGATTCACTTGTTCTCCAATCCTTCCATAACCTATTACATGAACTTAAACCCTCATAACCATAAGATAGGCACATATAAACTCATATATCCTAGACAATAACTCCAATCTCTACAATTGGACAACTATCACCTAACGAATCTCTACGTACCAAATTATGAGGTGTAACATTCCTCCCCCCTTTAGAAACATTCGTCTTCGAATGTTAAGCTCTTAGGAATTCTACAAAATATTTGCCAAAGTTTCCCCTATAATTGTATCACTACCGTCCTGCCACAACAACTCAGAATATACAGTACCTCACAGGGCTACAGCAACAATGAGACTAATGGCCTCACACGACCAAGGGACTATAAGGAGGGAAAGCATTACGCACTTGAAGACAATGGTGTCTCTGTCTGAACTTCTTCTGGGAGCAGAAACAAATGTGGATACCTGGATTTCATATCTTCTTCAGCTTCCCAAGTCATTTCTTCCCTATTATTGCTTCTTCAAAGAACTTTAACTAAGGCTATATCTTTAGTTCTCAGCCTCCGAACTTTTCTATCTGGGATAGCAATGGGAACTTCTTCGTAGGATAATTGTTTAGTGATCTGGACATTATCCACAGGTACAACTCTAGAAGGATCTCTAACACATTTGCGAAGCATTGGCACATGAAAGACTGGATGACTGTCTCCAATTTTTAGGGTAGATCTAACTCATAGGGTACTTGGCCCACTTTGCGTACAATCTTGTAGGGTCCAATGTACCGAGGGCTAAGCTTACATTTCTTACCAAATCTCATAACACCTTTCATTGGAGATACTTTCAGGAATACCCAATCATTAACTTGGAACTCCAAGTCTCATCGGCGATTATCTGCATACGACTTCTGTCTACTTTGGGCTATTAATAATCGATCCCGAATAAGCTTAACTTTCTCCACCGCTTGCTGGATTAAATCTGGCCCTACTAATTTCGTTCTTCCACTTCAAACCATTCAATTGGAAATCTACACTTTCTCCCATATAAAGCTTCATACGGGCCATCTGAATACTGGAGTGGCAACTATTATTGTACGCAAACTCAATAAGAGGCAAGTGATCATCTCAATTTCCCCCAAAATCTAGCACACGTGCCCTTAACATATCTTCAAGGGTCTGAATGGTACGCTCAGCCTGTCCATCTGTCTGGGGGTGAAATGCTGTGCTAAGGCTCACCTGAGTCCCCAAACCCTCCTAAAAATATCTCCAAAAGTTAACCGCAAACTGCGTGCCCCTGTCAGAGATAATGGATACAGGAACACCATGAAGTCGGACTATCTCCTTAATATAAAGCTTCACATAATCCTCGGCCGAGTAAGTAGTCGTAACAGGTAGAAAATGTGCTGATTTTGTTAGTCTATCAAAAATTACCCATATGGAATTAAACCTACACCGCGACCAGGGTAAGCCTGAAATAAAATCCATATTAACAACTTCCTACTTCCAAGTTAGGATCTCCATATCCTGCAACAATCCGCCGGGCTTCTGATGTTCAATCTTCACCTGTTGACAATTAGGACACTGGGCTACGAACTCCGCTATATCCTTCTTCATTCCATCTCACCAATAAACCTCTTTGATGTCACAGTACATCTTTGTTGACCCCTAGATGGATAAAATAGCGGGAGCAATGAGCTTCCGCCATAATCTTCTGACGTAACCCTGCAACATCGGGAACACACAACCTACCTCGATATTGGAGGACTCCATCTCCAGTAATCCCGAATGGTGATTTCTTCTTTTGTGGAGCTGTATCCTTATAATGGGTCAACGAAGGGTCTTCTTATAGACGCCTTTTCACCCTGGCCACTAAGGATGATGTGGCTGTAGTCTGAATAGTAACTCCTGCATCTTCTGAATCTATTACTCTGACCCTCAAGTTGGCTAACTGAAGAAGCTCATGAGCAAGCATCCATTTTTCCAACCTGCAGGTATGCTAAACTACCCATAGATTTGCGGCTGAGGGCATCTGCTACCACATTTGCTTTCCCCAGGTGGTACAAAATATCAACATCATAATCTTTCAGCCATTCTAACCACTGCCTTTGCCGAAAGTTTAGCTCCTTCTGCCTGAAGATGTACTGAAGACTCTTATGATCTGTATAAATGTCAATTTGAACGCCATATAAGTAATGTCTCCAAATTTTAAGTGCATGAATCACAGCTGCTAACTCTAGGTCATGAGTCGGGTAGTTCTTCTCATGCTTCCTAAGCTGTCTAGAAGCATAAGCAATCACCTTGCTGTGCTGCATCAATACACAACCCAATCCGACCGTCGAAGTGTCACGGCCCGACTCGGGGCCGCGACGAGCACCCCGTGCTAGCCCACCCGAGCACCCTCATAGCTTACTCTTATACTTACATCTAGGTGAGCCACATAATTATACATACATTTTCATTCATTCGTTAACTAGTCCCAATTGGACAACAGTACATTTATATCACCATAGGCATCTATGCCACATCAATGTACATGGGCCAACGTGGCCGACAAAATGATACACAAAACATAGGCCGACAAGGCCGGACATGTCTAACCATATACACATGACTACGAGCCTCTAGGAAGAGTATAACATATCACATGAGCGGGACAGGACCCCGCTATGCCCATAATTATATACACAAAATAATAAGTACCCAAAAGCTATGGCTCCGAAGGAAATGGAGCTCCGCTATGTAATCTCTAAATAAGCAGCTATGGATCAAGTCTGTCTCCCTATGCACCTGCGAGCATGACGCAGCGTCCACAAACAAAAGGACGTCAGTACGAAGAATGTACTGAGTATGTAAAGCATGATTAACATCAATATAGAAGCATCATAGACAATATATGAAGTGGCATAGGAGGGAAGACAATAATATCATCATCAGGGCACTTACCTGCCTTTCATAGGAACTTTCCATTTTTCATGCGTATTTCATAATAGTGCTCGTATTCGTATACATGCCCCTATTCGCATTCATATACATAGTATTTTCACATTCATATTCATATTATATACATAGCCATACACTTATATACATACATAGCGTACCCGACCATAAGGTTCGGTGTTTCATACATACTTGGCCAACCAAGGCTCAATGTTATTTCTACCTGGCCCTACCAAGGCTTCAGGGTTATCCGTACCATCTGCAGATGTGTGCGCGCGTTACGTAATCATATACATACATATATATATACAAACATATACATATATTCTACCCGGCATTATAAGCTCGGGGTGTCATTATAGCCCTTCATAGGCACATGTGGATATAATAGCCCGTAGGCACCTTTAGCATTATTATTATTATCATCGTCGTCACTAACATCATCGTTTTCGCTACATCTCTATCTTATGCTTACTCGTCATATGGGGTGCGTAGTACATTCGTAGCACGTATAGAGGATCGTGAGCTTATGAGCTCGGAGTGTTAATCGTTTGAATACAACATACTCATATAGAGGGTTCAAGAGTTTTGCAGAGGGTTCAAGAGTTTGGCCAAGGAACTATGCCTTATGAAAGAAGGGTTAGCCTTACATACCTTTTCGTCGGACTATTCTACACTTGCACGCTTCCTTCCAATGCTAGCGTCTATACCTTCACTAATATCATAACAATGGCCATTAGTCATTCACGTTATCCACATTATTTAGATTCCTTAGTTTGCCTCTAATTCACCCATATTCATGGTCATAACATCCAACTTCGTCCATTCGTCTAAAGTGTCTAGTTCATGATCTTAGTACCATTTATAATGCATTCATATCACAACACAACAACATTCATGATTCAATTCAAGCTATTCCTCAAAATGCCACTATTCATCATTCATGACCTACTTGACCATATTTTCTACAATCCATGTATTTCAACTCTTCAATACCTTAAACATCATGTGAAAATCATGAATCTTACCTTAGAAGTTGTAGGAACAAGCTTTGGTTAATAATACTCCACTTTGAGCAAAACCCTAGTTTTTCTCCATTTGCATTTCTTGACTTGAATGGTATTTAATGGCTTGCTTACACTTGCTTCACTTGTTTATGTTGTTGGTGACTTATAATCCTTGAAAACTTATGAAATAAATGTAGAGAGATGATTCTAGAGAGAAGTGGTGTAATGTAGAAATGAAATAAAACAAGTCTTGGTCCTTATATTTAATGAATTGAAATTCTGTGCTGAGGTGTACAGTGGTCGTCCATGGAGGTTTACGGTCCGTATTCCAGTTTACGGACCGTCCCTCGTGGTCGTCTTTAACCTTAAGCAGAACCAAAAACTTTGGCTGCATGCATGGTGATTTACGACCATGGTTTATGGGCCTTAAATCACTTTACGGTCCGTCCACCAGGTCGTATTTTACCACTTCTCAACTGGGCAGAAAGTTGAAACCTTTGATGGCAATTTACGACTGCCAGTTTACGGACCGTATTCCATTTTATGGTCCGTATTTTGCACTTTACGACCACTGGGCAGTTTTGCCAACTTTCAACTTTTCACCTTTCTCGACTTTTCATTCTAATCATTCTCATCCATATACGCACATTGCTCATGAAACATTATACACTCGCACTCCTCGCACACATCACTAGTTCGTTTATTTGCGTACCAATGGAAAATTTTTCGAGGTGTAACACGAAGCGTCACAATAGACAGCATAACCCTCGGATCCCTCTGGAAGCGCCAATACTGGTGCTGAAGTCAACCTATCCTTCAATTCTTGAAAACTCCGCTTGCAAGAATCTGTCTATTGGAACTTAGCTGCCTTCTGAGTTAACTTCATCAATGAGGAAGAAAGAGAAGAGAAGCCCTCTACAAACCTTCTGTAATATCTTGCTAAACCCAGAAAACTACGAACCTCTTTAGGCGTCGTAGGTCGAGGCCAAGTCTTCACAGCCTCTATCTTATGAGTATTCACTTTGATTCCCTCGTGTGAAACAATATGACCTAGGAAAGCCATAGAGTTCAGCCATAATTCACATTTGGAGAATTTCGTGTACAACTTCTGGTCCTGAAGGACTCTGAGTACCGCACACAAATGATCTGTGTGCTCAGTCTCTGATCGAGACTAACCTAGAATATCATCTATAAGCACAATCACGAACAGGTCTAGGAAGGGTCTGAATACACGATTCATCAGGTCCATGAATACAACTGGAGAATTAGTCAACCCAAAAGACATAACAAGAAATTCAAAATGACCATATCTAGTCCTAAATGCTATCTTTGGAATGTCCTTCCCTCTGATCTTGACCTGGTGATAACCTGAACTCAAGTCTATCTTCGAGAAATATCTAGCACTTTGCAGTTGATCAAATAAATCATCTATCCTCGAAAGTGAATACTTATTCTTAATCGTCACCTTATTCAACTGCCTATAGTCGATGCACTCCTGTAGCGAACCATCGTTATTTCTTACGAACAATACTGGGGCTCCCTACGGCAATGTACTAGGTCTGATAAAGCCCTTTTCCAATAAATCCTTCAACTGTTCCTTCAACTCCTTCAACTCAGTAGGGGCCATCCTCTAAGGAGGGATAGATATCGGCTGAGTACCGGGTAGTACATCTATAGCGAAGTCAATTTGTCGCTCTGGTGGGAGGCCTGGAAGCTCATCTGAGAACACATCTGGGAACTCATTAACTACAGGAATGGACTGAAGAGTTTGTGGTTCTGCTTCTGTATCCTGAACTCGAACTATATGATAGATACAAGCCTTCGAAATCATCTTCTTCGCCTTGAGATAGGAAATGAATCTACCTCTCAGCGAAACCGTATTGCCCTTCCATTCCAAAACTAGTTCCTTCGGGAAGTGGAACGTGACAGTATTCATCCAACACCCCACATTAGCATAAACAAATGCTAAACAATCCACTCCCATAATGACGTCAAAGTCGATCATCTGTAATTCTATGAGATCTGCTATGGTCTAATGATCGCAAACAACTATAGAATATCCACGATAAACCTTCCTAGCAATAATAGGTTCACCAACAGGTGTAGACATAAAAAATGGTTCATTCAACAATTTTGGCGCTACATCGAATTTTCCTGCAATAAGTGGAGTGACATAGGATAAATTGGACCCCGGATCTATCAACGCGTAAATGTTATATGAACAGACTGTCAACCTGTCACAACATCTGGTAAGGACTCCAAGTCCTGATGACCTGCTAAAGCGTAGATGCGGTTCTGAGCCCCGCCTGCACCAGAAGTTCCTCCCCTACCTCTGCCTCTACCTACTGAAGACTGAGGCCCGTGCCTAGAAGGATACACGGAGGCTGATGACCCTGCTATAGAACCTGCAAGCTGCGCCATACCAGTAGGTCTCTCTTGTGGGCAGTCCTTCTTGAAATGGTTTGGGCTACCACAAATATAACAAGCCCTCGACCCATACTGACATCGCCTATGGTGCGCTCTACCACAGTTACCACACTGTTGTGGTAGTGATTTAACCTTTCTCGTACCCCTATGCTGTTGTGACCCAGACGTAAGGGAACTCTTAAATGGTCCAGAGGGAATATAATACCCTGATTTGTATCCCTAAGACTGAGCTGATAGTGGCCTAAATGGCCTACCCTGGTACTGGGGTCTGAACCTCCCCCTACTTTCACCCTGCTGACCAATAGTCCTAGCCCTCTTATGATGTTCCCTCTCTATCCTCTCAGTCACCTGCCGCTGACGTCTATGATCCTCGCAGTTCGGTGTGAATGCCTGGATACGAGCAAGGTCAATGTTATCATTTACTGCAGTAGTGGTACAAGGCTCAACATAATCGGGGTGCAAACCCGCTACGAACCTGTGAATCCTGGCCCTTGATGAATCAAGGAAGGACGGAGCATATCTGGCCAAGGAATCAAATCGGAGGCAATAATCTCGAACGCTGGAACTACCTTTCTGGATAGTTAAGAACTAATCTAACGGTAAATAATGATCAAGGAAGGCCTTTGAAAATTCAGACCAATGCGCTGGAGGTGCCCCAGGACCTCTGGCATGCTCCCACCGCTCATACCATAAGACCGCTATATCACGAAGCCTGAATGTTACATTCCATATTTACGTATGTGAAATTGCGTCGTAAGTTAGTCACATAAGCTCAAAGGACAGGATTATCTTTGAAGTTATAAGTGTTTATGTTATGTTTAACAAGTGATAACCAAGTGTCGTGAAGGTTAGAGGTTACTCGAATCGGAGAAAATAAGTTTCGTCGAGGTTCAACATTTATTTGAATGAAATACGGTCCAAGCTATAATACCCCGTATTTTTGGACTAGGAAATTGGATCGTCCAACATGAGCAAATTCACTGGAGCCACGAAGGATTATTGTCATATTCAAGTATGCAAATAAAGAGCTCATTGTATAAAAAGATGAGGTCTCGAAATAATTTAGGACTTAACAAGTATGACAGCGGTGATTGGGAATAATATTTGGTGTATGTATAAGGAGGTTATGGACTAGAGTTCTACCACATGATTATGATAATGAGTATATGAAGTGTGTTATAAGTGATCAATATTTAAGTGAATTGAGATCAAGAAATTAATTAAGACTGTGGGATAAATATTATTTGGACAAATGCCCTGTAAGTTATCGACATGTAGCAGCCAATATACATATACATGCGCATAAGATTTAAAAAAAGGGGGTACAAGAGCATTTGCTCCTTAGCAATGTCACGCGAAGAAGTAAAACATGGATAGTTTTTATTTATGACAAATTGTGGGCCATCCCACATGGTCTTCATTGACCAATTCCTTACTTGAAATATTTAAAGGAAAATTATTGCCTTGGAAAGTTGAGAATGTTGCAGGTGACAACAAGGCTGGAAATTAATTACTAAAGCATGCTATGCTTCCACGTTTTGGTCTTATCACCATGGAAATTCTTATATTTTAAGTGGGTCCAAGATGAATAAGTCATTATTGGTGATTATATAAACCTTTTTCTTATCCTTTACATTGAAAATCTGCAAAAACAATCTATGGATTCTCACGTTTGTTTTTTCCTTTAAGAGCCCCAAGAACAAATTCTAATGCTATCAAAGAATACAACCAAAATCTTCAAGCAAACCAGAGATCTGTTCTAAATAAATTAACATTGAAGCAGAATAGTTCTTGGCATATGAGGTGAGAGTTCTCCTATTCTTGATATATTTAGTAAATTGTGAGATGGGAACTACAAAATTAAATTTTAAAAATCGGATAAGTTATTGTTGTTGTGTGGGCTGACTTAAGGTGTATTTTTGGGTTGTGTTATGGCTGGAAATTGCTAGAGTAACTTAAGTATATTGTTGTTGTTGTCATTGATATGTATTTTGAAGGAAAGAAAAATTGGAGAGGTTTGTTCTATAATAGTATCCGAGCTTGTCGCTCGTCGTGAAATGTTTGTGACTGGTTGTCGCTACATGGTATCTTGTTATTGATGTATATACTTGCTGGATTGTTCTGGTTGTTGGTGTTGATATATGGAGTTTTGGAAAATGAGAAGAACGGTGGAGGTGCTGCCCATTTTGATTTAGGATAAGTTAAAGTTTCATTATACGACTAAGAGAATCGTTTGTGTAATTAACGGTAGTATCATTGTTGTTATCATATAGATCGTGGAGCCAATACGAGTTGAGTTCTTGAGCCGTTGAGCTAAGACCAGGTATGTTAAGGCTATTCCTTTTTTTTTTTGGCATGAATTACATAAACGAGCGAATGATGAACATACATGACTCCAATGAATTCTAGTTCTCAGCGGTACTTGACATGACAGTTGTCTTTGATTCTCAAGTGTCGGTTCATTCTAATTATTCTATTGAGTCCCAGATGATTATTTAGTTTGCATATGGTTGCTCATGATATTATACTCGTGCATGCAGTTAATATATCATTCACCGAGTCCCGGGCCGGGTATGTATTCGTGCACAGTTTCATTGTATTATTCACCGAGTCCCTCACTAGAGGGCCGGGTACGGTATATATATGATTATTATATTATATATGGATTGTACGTTCTTCGGCATTATTATATTATATATGGATCGGGCCGTACGTTCCTCGGCATTATTATATTATATATGGATCGGGTTGTACGTTCCACAGCACTATCAGTATATTATAATCTATGCCTATCATACGCCATAGAGTCAGTTTTAGTCATACAGAGTTACTAGTTATTCTCAGATGTTAGCCACAGACGCATTCAGTTATTGATACTGGTTTTCATGATCCATCTGTACTTGATGTTCTTATGCCTTACATACTCGGTACATTGTTCGTACTGACGTCCCTTTGCCTGGGGGCGCTGTGTTCATGCCACATAGTCCCAGATTGTTTTGCAGGTAAAAGTATTCAGCTAGGATGGTTGGCTATCAGCTAGGATTGGCAAAATCCATTTTCTTCCTAGAGCAGTGCCGAGTCATTATGGTTATCATGTGTGTGTACGGGTATATCGGGGCCCTGTCCCGATTCATATGATTCAGGTGTTTACTCTTAGAGACTTTACAGACAGTGTCCTGTGGTTAGTATGTTGAGATGTCATGTGTTGAGTAAAACGACCTTGTAGGCCGATATGTCAGTTTGACTTACTTGGCTTTTTATTTATTGAGTATCGTTCGCAAATTCTATAGTTTGACTGAAAGTACTTTACTATATTTTCAAAAAAATTGTAAATGTCCAATTTCATTATGTGAATGCTAGAGGGTTCGCTCAGCTCTAAGTAAGAGTTGGGTGCTCATCATGCCCTATCGGAATTGGGGTGTCACGACCCAACCCTGTGGGCCATGACCAGTGTCCGACCTTGACACCCGTATACGTACTTGTTAGATATAGTCAAACTTAAACTACGAATAATATGGAAACTTACGAAGAACCCCGAAGGTCCATAACGTCATCATATATGTATATATCCAAATAAACTGTCTCCTGGGGAGTCATAACTGATCAAATCATAAAATGATACGCAAGCCGACAAGGCTGCCACTACACATCAATATCATATCATATGCAAGCCGACAAGGCTGCCATCACAGACGAACATATCCATAGCACATCGTTTAGACACAGCTGACCAGAACTTATACATAACCCACACATATGTCTACAGACCTCTAAGAGTATCGATAGCGAAATATGATGGAACAGGGCCCCGCCGTACCCCTGGATAAACATATACATATACATCATAAGACCTGAACCAAAAGTATAGACTCCGGAACAACGGAGCTCTCCAAGACAGCTGAGTAGAAGTCCTATGCTGAAGGGTCACCAAACTGATTATCTGTACTTGCGGGCATGAAACGCAGCCCCCCGAAGAAAGGGGGTCAGTACGGAATATGTACTGAGTATATAAAGCATGAAATACAGTAAAAAGGATCATAACTGAAATAGGGAGTACAGGAGACAAGGATAACATCCAGAATACCAAAACACTTGCCTTTTGAAACATAAATCATGCATGTCAATATCATATATCATACCCGGCCCATTATGGGACTCGGTGACATAATCATATCATCATCATATATATATATATATAACGTGTCCCGGCCCTCTAGTGAGGGACTCAGTGAATAAAGTCATCCTTGGCGCCATAATCACATTACCATATCATCATATCATCACATCATCATCATCATATATATATATATATATATATATATATATATATATATATAACGTGACCCGACCCTCTAGTGAGGGACTCGGTGAACAATGCAGTGAAACTGTGCACGAAAACGTGTCCTGGCCCGGGACTCAGTGAAAGATATATTGAGGCATGCACGAGCAGAGTAGTGAGAAACCATATGCAAGTTAAAACACATCTGAGACTCGATAGAATAATCAAAACGATCTATCATTTGAAAATCAAGGCAATAGTCATATCAAGTACCTTTCGAATATCACTATGAATTATATCAAAATAGGACTTTTGGAATCATATACACGTATCAAGACACAATGAAATAGCTTCTGGGAGTCAAGAACATTAGCCATCCTAGTAGCTCTAAGAATAGGAGCTTCTTTGAAATTATACATATACGTCATCTGTTTGTTTCATAAAGATCGTGCCAAAAGAAAGAAGGATTAACTTTACATACCAGCTGAAGGTTATTCGTAATCTCGTTCGCTTCGTTTCCCCTTAGCCTATTTAATATAAAAGTAACGCTATCGTTAGTAACTATACTTCCTAGCTCATAAATCTGTGACCAATCGCCTATAGAACTTATTCTTTAACTTATACTTTCTCGATTAGGGTTTTTCATTAGTTAAGGGTTTAACGAAAATCAGGCAGCATTTCCCCTATATATTCGCCTAACCCGAATTTCCAATTATCCTCCTGTTAACACAGAAATACCAACAATAGAGATATACATACAAAAGTCTTACAATTCAGCCCATAACAATTCTAACAACCCAACAACCTTTCTGAATCCATTTCAACTCACAATTTCACATAATATCAATTTTATGCATTTTCTTACTTCCAATTTCGTCCAATCCAATTTTAATCCTTCCATTACAACACCATTAATACAATTATTCCTTAAAACAAGAAAATCTTACCTTAATTTTCTCGGAGGAATGTCTTCACTTAATTGCTCCAACTTTACAATTTCTTCTTCCCCAACTTAATATCCAATGTTGCTATCACCTCCTTGAACTTGCAAATCTTCTTGGAATTAAATCAAAGCAAACAACAACATAATTTTCTTGACCATGGCTGGCCGTGAGCAGCAGCCATGGCCATGCTCTTTTTTTTTTTTTTTTCCCTAACTTAATTCTTGTAAAAATATGAATCAAGTGTTGATTTCTTCACTTGCCAACAACTTATATATGGTTTTCCATGTGTTGACATGTGCCCCCTCACTTGTGACTCATTAAATGATTTTCTTGACTTGTTATATATTTTTTTTTCGGGTGGGGCCCACAAATTGTAATTAAGTTAATTAATTTTATTTAATCATTAATCCTTACTTAATAATCTAATCACAATTAATTAGTCCCTAATTTCCAATAATATTTCTACACTAAATAGAATTTATAAAAAATTTGTGTACTAATTAAAATTGAAAATTAAAAGTTCCTATTTCATGTCCGAAAATAATTCCGCCTTTAACTTGAGTCGATTTGCTTGCGAATAATTCAACGTATAAATATACGGGGTATAACATCCTTCCCCCCTTTAGAACATTCGTCCTCGAATGTTAAACTGATCCTGAATTCCCAATACTTTCTCAAGTGTTCTCTTATTTAATTATGCCCTTCACATACTTCTTCCATTGGTCGATTCGCTATAATTCATTATAACGCATTCCAGTCCTCTACATAGTCATTCCTGTAATATCTCCTCTTTCTGTTGCTTCCTGAGGTAATAATTCCATGTCACTGCCTTTACTCTCCTCTTTACTTCGCAGTCCGTTGTCAGTTGTATTGCGAGCTCTTCCGCTGTTACAGTCCGTATTCTGAAATCCTTAGCATCATGTGTCACTTTCTGGCCTTTTTTTTTTAAAGGTCTTTAACTACCACTTGCTTTTACTTCTTGATCTCGATCTTTAGGGTTGGCTATCAAATAACGCTAGGGTCCCCTCATATTATAACTCTACTGTCATCCAGTAACCAGTAACCCGCTTGTTCTGATTGTCTCGGTTAAATCATTTCGCAATTTCCTTTACCCTAACTGTCAATACTTTAGGCATATAATCTGGTGTCGTTTCTCTATTTTTGGCTTAAAATCTTCGATTGCCCCTTTACTCAAATTTTCTCTTAGTTCTCCTATCACGCATCCTATTGAAATCTTTACACGAGTATGTGTAGGTGCTCAAATCAGCCCAGAAAATACCTTAGCGTCGCCACGCTAGTCTTTGTGCAGTCCCTATGTTCTTCTCTTATCTCTTTCAATTGATGTCGAGGCTCAACTATGGCTTTCGTCCTCAGTACTAATTATATCTCTGTAGTTTTTCCTCAAACCATCTTACACCTTTCTTTGATGTATCCAAAATATTGCAAACGCATTGTTGTTACTTAATTCTTACTCTTCTTATCAAGTATTCACTTGGTCTCATTCGTAGCATACAAATATTCATAGGTTGTATAACTATTCGTGTACAATTTGTACAAGGTGCATCCAATCTTAGTCGTAGTCTTTCCTTCTCCTGGTTCATTCTGCTCTACATATCTTATTGTATTAAAACTCACTCGCAGTCTATCAGGTCATGCTCCTTTCCCTTTCTTTATTCACCATTTGATTTTCTCATATCCTACTATAGGAGATTTCCTGTCCTTTCTCCTTTGCTACTTATAAGTTATAGTATCATTAGCAAGCAACCCCATTGCCAACGCCTTAACCTCTAATCCAGTATAGTGTTGCTATCCTTTATAATATCTCTTAAGCTACTCGTTACCATTTTCTTGTCGTATTCTTCCTTTTTATAAGCATTCACTTTCTAATGTCATATTATACAGAATCTTTATAAATGATTCTTAGTCCTGTCTCAAATACCATCCTATCTTCTATCCATTCATTGCCGGCTATCAGAGCTTATTAACTTGTTTCAGCAAGGGATCTCAGTTGAAATTTAAGCATCTATATCAAATACATTTCAGTGTCAATTGTTTCCATTTATACTTACTTTGCTTTCACCCGCTTCCCCCCTTTGGGGTTGTACTTATACCATATCCATGTCTTTTCTTTGTCATCTATAACTTTGATTCCCCATGTACGAAACCTTAACCAAATTACGAAGTGATGAGAACTCTCGATATATAGCACAAAATTTTATCTGATGGTTGGTACTTGAGTAATGTAATTTATGTAGCAATTTATCCAAAGCCACCTTCCATTTATGCTGATCAGTAATTAGCTAGTGCTTATAGTCGTTTCAGATTCTCAATTAGGTAGCACTTATATTCTGATGATGAGTGTCCCAAGCTTTCTTGCAATACTATTTTTATCCCAGCGGATATCATCTGTTTCTTTTAATAAATTCGCAATACATCAGTTGTTTCGCAAATCCACAATCCTTATCCTTTAAGGATTTCACTATTTCCGAGGTGAAGTCATATACACGCAGTACTCCTTTATGCCTTATGCTCTTTTACCCTTGTTGTGTATCCAACACTAACTTCTGACTTACTCAGAATCACATCAAGTTCGTCTTAATAATGGTTTATCTTATCACCTTGTCGTCGTACTACACCTTTAAGTTCGTAGCTATATATTTCCCTTTTATCCTCTACCCATACTTAATTAATTATGTCTATCTTAGTACTTTCTTTAGTATTCCTTTCCGTGTCTCCAGTCTATGTCCATCTTTTGTTCTGTGCACGAGGAATCACATGCTACCCCTGTCTCCTTCGGAAAACACCACTCCTCCATAATCCCTTTCTCTTTTTCAAAGTGTAGTATGTTCATCCCTATGTGTCCTTACCATCCCAGTCCTTATCTAGCACTTATTCTACCTCGTCGCTCATTTTTCTATAGTTTGGTCTTTCACAGTCTCATCACTTACATTACTCTTTTTCTTGGCTATACATGTCATAACCCATCACTATACTGTTATCCCGCTCGTTTCCTTTTTATTTCCTTCTTTCAATTAACTCCTTCTTTTCCTATGCTCGCTTTCACTTTCGTTACCACATGATCTCTGTTCTGAACTTTCCCTATAGGACTTTGTAAGTCTTTCTTATTTGTTCTATACTTTGCCTTTCCATTTCACATTTGCCCTTATATTTTAGTCGTATAGATTACATCATCTCTTTTAGTCACTTCCTTACTAGGCTTTACTCATCTTCATAACAATCTTTATTGTATTCACATAATATCTTGTTCGTAATCAATCCTATAGTGTAACACTTCTTAAACCTATTCACGATTCCTACTATGGTTTAGTTACACTCTGTGGAGTAGGCATACTTAACCTTTTGCCCTTTCTGATCGATCTTTATCCTTAATACCTCACAAGCTATTTTATCAATACATTCATATTCGTCACAATTCTTCCCCCTCCGTACTCTTATCTCAACCATACTATCACTCCTTTTAACTGTAAACTCGTCATAATTTATCCCTATTTATCAGTTCACTCGATATCTCAATAAAATGTTTTGTTAAGATTTGCCACCTTTTTCTAAATCATCCCTTAGTATCACAAGCCCTTTCGAATTATCCTAGCATTTCACCAACAACATATGAAATACATGATCCTAGACAGTCCACAAGTTTAAGTTTTCCTTCCACAAATTCCATCTCCAATTAGCTGACTAAAACTAATTAAAATGTCACCATGAAGCATTCTCCAACCACCACCAGAAGAAAAAATGGAATCCGACCAGCACCGCGAGACTCTAATGCTTGATTCGCATAGTTTACCTTCACATTCTGTCACACCCCGAATTTACTAGGGTGTGATGGGCACCCGACCCCACATACGGAGCCGAGCGAACCCTCAGACTCTCATTTCATACATATTATTTTCAATTTACAGATCAAATCACATGAAGCATATAATAGGACTTTCAACAGAAACAGATGACAGACATCGTCCTAAGCGGCCACGTGTATCAAACATATCATATCAAATCCTGTAAGCAGGCGGAATGTACATCGCCTGATCATACATACATTTACGAACATATAGGCCACATTAGGCCACCATAGCAAACAGGGCCGCCTAAGACACAAATCTCGGACAAAACCAAACAGAATCTGTGGACATATGAGCTGCTTACGAACTGACTCTTCGTACCCACGACTCTGTCTGCAAAGTCTCTAACACAAATCAGAAAGCACAACTTATGCATACTCAGACTCGGCGACACTCCGATGGGAAGTGGAGCTCGCCAATCCCGCTGAAACCTCCTAGCCAAGTCTTCCGCTCATCTGGGTGTACCTGCGTGGCATGAAACGCAGCCCCCGAAGAAAGGGGGTCAGTAAGGAATATGTACTGAGTATGTAAGGCAAGAATACAGTAAGCAGAATCATAATCAGAATCAAAGGTACAGAAGTATAACAGACTGAGTCATAATCAGATACAGATGTACAGAACTTATGTACGATATGCAAAGTGGTAGAAACAACTTACTGGAAATACAGACCATGCATGCCAAGAACGGTATCCAGTCCCTTGCGGGACCCGGGGAAAACGTGGCGCCGCCCTGCCCTCTGCGCCACACACATCTAACTCCAGAAGTATTGCTCCAATCTCCGACACACAATCATCATATCATATCATAATAGTAGATCATATGTGGTTCAGCGAACCAGAACACATCATACTTCGTAACACATCATACTTCAGAATTCATATACGGCGCCCGGCCCTCAAGCGAGGAACTCGGAAACCGCGCGCACGATATAAATCGGCCCGGGACTCGGTGAAGGAAACAGACTCTATGCACGAGCAGAAAATGAGAAACTAAATGCACATAATCAAGACTCAAGGGATTAACCTACCGTACTATCCGAATATCCGTAACAGATTACTTATACCAGAATACTTATATCAGAAGGATTATGTCAGAATACTTATCTCAGCGTATTTATGTCAGAATACTTACTTCAGAGTACTTATTTGTATCAGAACTTTTCATACCAGAACGCTTATGCCATATACTTACATCAGAATGTTTATGTCAGAATTCTCAGACCAGAATACTTATGTCAAAATACGGATGTCAGAACACCTAAGTCAGAATCCGCCTATTAGGATTATTAGATACTTAAACTAGGGAGGACATACAAATCATAAACAGACTCGGAATCACAGAATGGAATAGCCCCAATATATCAATATCACACCTTACTTGTCTCTAAGACATGCCAAAAGAAAGAAAGGGTAAGCCTTACATACCTGTGCCGCGCCTTACCAGCTACGCTTATGCATCCAACTTGTTTGTCTACATGCAAGAGAATTCATCCATTCATTAGTTTCATTATCATATACTTGCCTTAACCTTTCAAACACATTCACTTATATTCTGCCGGAATTTTGGTAGCACCTCCCCTGTAAATATGCCAACCCCGAGAATATGGCTCGACCCCAAATCAACAACAGCACACCCGAGAATTCAACTCGGCCAATTGTTGACATTCCGGGAATTCAACCCGGCCAAATTATCAATAACAATACCAACATTTATATTTCAACTTCAATATCAAATTCAATTCACACAATATTTCAAACAACTCAAACAAGGCTCCAACTCACCCGAAATTGCCTCCAAACCCGAGAACTGCACCAAACACATTCTTCTCTTCCAAATTCATAACTTACACCATTACCCCACACCTTAACAATACAATTCTCCTAAATACAAAAATTACATAAAATTCACATAAATTTCCAAATCATCCCACAACCAACATAACATTATTTTGAGTCATTAAACTTACACTTCTCATCATAGAATCCATAACGACGGCAACTAAAATGCTAACGACAATTTGTTCATTTTTCAACACGCACCTAAGGATGATTTTCATTCTTTTCCTCACACTACAATATTCAAAACATACTAATTAACATTAATTCATAACTTTCATCACAACATACACACACGGCCCAACACCACTTACACAGCCTCAACTTCAACTTGATTTCTATCATGACTTTCTTCCATCCTAGCATACTACAACACATATAAACCCTTCATAACACATAAAACAAGGTTAAAACTCACCTTTCTTCTTCAACTTCTCAACTTGCCTCGGATGCGGGAACGACGAAACGGATGACTTATCTCCCGAAACAATTATGCCACGTTGTAGAGGACCCTTGAATTAGTGGAGATACCACAAGAAAATAATTTTTGGAGCAATATTTCTATGGCTTGAATTTCCAACATAATAGATTTACCATATCGGTATTAACTTTTAAGACATATTATGAACTTATATCTCATTCTCTTCTTTTTCCTATTTCTGGGAAAATTTGGGCAGAGTTTCCTCTGTACTTCTTACTATCCCAAAACCTGCACGCAGGAAATACCAACAATTCCTCACAGGGCCAACATATATACGCATATATCATATCGTATCATAGCCACACAGGGCTCCCGATTTCCAGTAAAAAGTATAAAGGTGTCGAAACTTACCTCACATATCGCACCTCGAGACGTACCTGATCCTTTAACGATCCGTCCTGTTATACCTTCCTATCTACCTTATCTTTCATTCTTCAACTTTACATTTCAATCATATTTCAATATTCTTACCTTATCCAACATGCCTCTTTCGCACCGTTACTTACCTGTGTACTTTGTAGCTTCCAATATCGTCAGTCGCTTCCTTCTGTCGATGTCGTTCTTCAGCTGAAATAAAAGGTTAGTATAAGGAATTTCATTTCCTATGGCTGGACTCTATCGCACGATCTTAGATATGAAAGAAAGGTAACATCCTAAATGTCCTGTAGCTTCCTGTTTATAGATATGGTGCACAACACACCGGTAAACAAGACTCTACTAGACACGGTCTGTAGATACTCCGAGGACAAACTGTTCTGATACCACTTTTGTCGTGACCCAACCCCATGGGCCATGACTAGTGTCCGACCTGGACACCCGTATACGTACCTGTTAGATATAGTCAAACTGAAACTACGAATAATATGGAAACTTACGAAGAACCCCGAAGGTCCATAACATCATCATATATGTATATATCCAAATAAACTGTCTCTTGGGGAGTCATAACTGATCAAATCATAAAATGATACGCAAGCCGACAAGGCTGCCACTACACATCAATATCATATCATATGCAAGCCGACAAGGCTGCCATCACAGACGAACATATCCATAGCACATCGTTTAGACATAGCTGACCAGAACTTACACACAACCCACACATATGTCTACAGACCTCTAAGAGTATCGATAGCGAAATATGACGCAACAGGGCCCCGCCGTACCCCTGGATAAACATATATATATATATATATACATCATCAGACCTGAACCAAAAGTCTAGACTCCGGAATAACGGAACTCTCCAAGACAGCTGAGTAGAAGTCCTATGCTGAAGGGTCACCAAACTGACTATCTGTACCTGCGGGCATGAAACGCAGCCCCCCGAAGAAAGGGGGTAAGTACGGAATATGTACTGAGTATATAAAGCATGAAATACAGTAAAAAGGATCATAACTGAAATAGGGAGTACAAGAGGCAAGGATAACATCCAGAATACCAAAACACTTGCCTTTTGAAACATAAATCATGCATGTCAATATCATATATCATACCCGGCCCATTATGGGACTCGGTGACATAATCATATATATATATAACGTGTCCCGACCCTCTAGTGAGGGACTCGGTGAATAAAGTCATCCTTGGCGCCATAATCACATTACCATATCATCACATCATATATATATATATATATAACGTGTCCCGGCCCTCTAGTGAGGGACTCGGTGAACAATGCAGTGAAACTGTGCACGAAAACGTGTCCTGGCCTGGGACTCAGTGAAAGATATATTGAGGCATGCACGAGCAGAGTAGTGAGAAACCATATGCAAGTTAAAGCACATCTGAGACTCGATAGAATAATCAAAACGAGCTATCATTTGAAAATCAAGGCAATAGTCATATCAAGTACCTTTCGAATATCACTATAGAGTATTTCAAAATAGAAATTTTGGAATCATATACACGTATCAAGACATAATGAAATAGCTTCTGGGAGTCAAGAACATTAGCCATCCTAGTGGCTCTAAGAATAGGAGCTTCTTTGAAATTATACATATACGTCGTCTGTTTGTTTCATAAAGATCATGCCAAAAGAAAGAAGGATTAACTTTATATACCTGCTGAAGGTTATTCGTAATCTCGTTCGCTTCGTCGCCCCTTTAGCCTATTTAATATAAAAGTAACGCTATCGTTAGTAACTATACTTCCTAGCTCATAAATATGTGACCAATCGACTATAGAACTTATTCTTTAACTTATACTTTCTCGATAAGGGTTTTTCATTAGTTAAGGACTTAACGAAAATCGGGCAGCATTTCCCCTATATATTCGCCTAACCCGAATTTTCAATTATCCTCCTGTTAACACAGAAATACCAACAATAGAGATATACATACAAAATTCTTAGAATTCAGCCCATAACAATTCTAACAACCCAACAACCTTTCTGAATCCATTTCAACTCACAATTTCACATAACATCAATTTTATGCATTTTCTTACTTCCAATTTCATCCAATCCAATTTTAATCCTTCCATTACAACACCATTAATACAATTATACATTAAAACAAGAAAATCTTACCTTAATTTTCTCGGAGGAATTTCTACACTTAATTGCTCTAACTTTACAATTTCTTCTTCCCTAACTTAATATCCAATGTTGCTATCACCTCCTTGAACTTGCAAATCATCTTGGAATTAAATCAAAGCAAACAACAACATAATTTTCTTGACCATGGCTGGCCGTGAGCAGCAGCCATGGCCATGCTCTTTTTTCTTTCCTAACTTAATTCTTGTAAAAAAAATGAATCAAGTGTTGATTTCTTCACTTGCCAACAACTTATATATGGTTTTCCATGTGTTGACACGTGCCCCCTCCCTTGTGACTCATTAAATGATTTTCTTGACTTGTTATATTTTTTTTATTTTTTGGGTGGGGCCCACAAATTGTAATTAAGTTAATTAATTTTATTTATTCATTAATCCTTACTTAATAATATAATCAAAATTAATTAGTCCCTAATTTCCAATAATATTTCTACACTAAATAGAATTTATAAGCAATTTGTGTACTAATTAAAATTCAAAATTAAAAGTTCCTATTTCATGTCCGAAAATAATTCCGCCTTTAACTTGAATCGATTTGCTTGCGAATAATTCGACATATAAATATACGGGGTATAACATGGGGTGTGACACTGAAAGCCGCTAACTCCGTTGCCTCGGTCTCCGTAGCATGCATGACCCTGAAAAATGCGTTGAAGCTTATCGACAAAGTTCTACGGGTCCTCATCCTGCTTAACCCCTGAGTGCTCTAGGGGATCAAGTGCTAAAAACTCACGAACCCTTGAACTGTTGGACCCATCAGTTGGTCACCGTTCCAGCAAGTGCTCTCAGCCGTCTTTGTGTTGTCACAAGCTGGGTCAATAAGTGCACCGCTCTCCTACGATGCTGGTCTGTCGGTGCGGGAGGGGGTACTAGAGTTGCTGCCTCCCTCGAAATCTCCTCGGGCGGTGGAGTCGTCGATGATCGCTGGGGTAGGGTCTCACCCTGGCCCTCAGACTGGGCCTCGGCTGCCGGGTGTGCCCTACTATTCTCCTCGCCAGCTGCTGTATCACCTCTCCGGCTAGCTACAACCTTCCTAATCACCGGCATAGCTATGTACAAATATGGAAGGGTAAGTTTAACTCAAATCTCCTATGACTTTGCTCTACAACACAATTTAGATCTGAAAGAAAGGTAATCAATTCCTAAATGCCCTGTAGCATCCTGTTTATATGATGTGGTACACAACACATCTATAAATAAAATTCTACTAGACACGGCTTGTAGACTCCCTAGGACAAACCTGCTTTGATACCAAGTTTGTCACGCCTCAAATCTGGAGTGGCGTGACCGGCACTCGATGCCAAACTAGGTCCGAGCAAACCGTTCTAAATCTGGGACTCTGGGAGAGAAACCCCCATCTTAGGCCTATAAGGCCTTCCTACACACAGACAATACCAACAAGCCGGTAAGGCCGCAATATGGATATATATAAATACTGACTATCTTTTCTGAACTGGGCACACACACCCAAAATATATATACAACTGAGCCAACCCACGAGGCAGCTATGGTCGTACAAAGCCAACAATATCCGAACAGACATATACAAGAAAACGAGGCTGTCACACAGACATACTATATACAGGACTCGTCTACAAGCCTCTAGGAAATGTGTGACTGTACCATACAATTTGTAATCAAAAGGAGAGACTCCAAGAACCTGGCAACTTCGAACAAAATGGGAGCTCACCAATCAGCTGATGTCAGATTCTGCCTACTGGGAAGGTCTATTAGTCTGTCGATCTGTACCTGCAGGCATGAATGCAGCGCCCTCAGCAAAAGGGACGTCAGTACGAGACAATGTACTGAGTATGTAAGGAACGACAACTGAAACTGAACTGAAAAGAACACAATCTGGAGGCCAAAGAATTCTCAGAATATCCCTCTGATCTGTCTCAAATGAAATGCAATACCATGATATCATATGTCTCACTGACCAAGTGGCCAGGCTAAATAAAAGTCTCACTGACCCGTCGGCTAGACAATCTATCTCACTGACCAAGTGGCAAGGCTAAATAAAATATATGTATATCATATATGTGCAAAATTATACCCGTTACACCTCGCACTTTCAGAGCATGAGCACGCCATATATTTCACTGTATTAATGGAGTATTGGAGACGTCCCATGAAGTTTTAAAAGGTACAAGCCTTGAGAAGTACGTAACAATGAAGTAAAGGATGAATTATGATCTCGTAAGTCGTAACTTGGAAGGACAACCCTGGAACCAAAGGATATGACCCTTATCAAGTATGATTAATGATAAGTATCATGTATGGAGAGTTTCGGAAGATTCCGAGATCAAGCAAATGGAAGAAAATAAATTTGTCAAAAAAGTTGGCAGAATTTTGGACAAAATTTTGTGTCAACTTTGGGGGGGGGGGGGGGGGGTATATCTCCGGGTATATCAGGAGTTTTGAGGTGTTTGAATAGCCTAAAATGAAGTTCCTCGAGTCTAGTTTCCAACGCAACAAACCGTTCATCGATACGACATCGGAGTAGGGAGTTATGGGCATTTGAAAACGGACTGTCAGAAGCCCGCGAACCTACGCGGAAATTCTAGAAACAACTTAAAAAGGCCCAACAATTTCGGCCCATTAGCCCAAAACCTAATTGGACTATTATATATATACCCCTTAAGTCATCTAACTCATCATTTTTCATCAATTTCTCTCCATCTCTCACCTCCACACCTCTCTAGAATCTCCCACAACATTCATTCAATCTCCAAACCTCTCTAAACTTATCCCAAATCCTCTAGAGCCTTCTTCCAACTTCTACAACATGCACATATATTCCTACAAGTCTATATGACCGTTTTGGGTCATTTTTAACATAGCCTCAAGTCCTAAGAAGTCCTAGAAACTTCTCCAAATATATTCCAACATATTTCCAAGCCCAAACCAAGGATCAAAGTGAAGATTAAAGTAGTTAAGGGTTTCCAAGGGAGGTCTACACTTGTCTCCCCTTCTTGAAGATGTTGGGGTGAGTATTTTTAAGGTGGAGAAACCATGGAATTGAAGTGTTCTTGAATTTTGAGGTAAGATTTCATATTAGTTTCATGTTTATGAGTTTGTTTGGTAATTATGTTAAGATTTGAGGAGAAGGAAATTGGAGAAAAAGTTCAAATATGTAATCGATGATATTTTGAGTTGTGAATTAACTTGAGTTATAATTATTAGTATGTTTTGAGCATAATCTTGTTACGAGTGATAATAATGATGTTAAGGAATTGTTGTATACGAGTATATAAGGGGTTGTATGATGTTGTTGTTATGGATTGATTATGAAAAGAAGTTTTGGGATTGAATTGAGTATAGTTTGAATGTAATCTTTTGATTATGGAAATTTTGATGTTTTGTTGTGCTTTGGGAGTTGTTTTGAAGATCGGATGTAGTAGAAGATATAGGGGAGATGCTGCCCGAATTTCGGCAGATTTAGAGGGATTTAATTTGGAGGCTTAAGATAAGCGTATGACGATAAGCCTAACAATAGCATAAATTCTCTTGAATGTAGATTACGAGCTTTGGAGGACAAACGTTAAGTAGTTAAAGTTAAGGCGGCCGAAAAGGTATGTTAAGTCTAGTCCCTTTCTTTCAAAAGGCATGATTCCTATGTTATGATTCCATATATGTTTCCATAACCTTCTTACTTCCAAAAGTTAGAAGTTCATGATTCTTAAAAGCTTCTTATGATACTAAAGATGAGATGTTTTCTATGATGAACATCATGATGATGATTCTAATTCTAGAAATTCCAAAGCTTATGATTTTAATGCTATTATGAGATTATTGAGCTTATTTCATGATTTTCTCGATTTTATTCATTGTTGTTGATCTCACCTTATAATAATTGTTCCTTCAAGGTGAGATATAGCAATGATGATTGTTCCATAATATAAATCGGAGGTTACTGACCTTACGTCACTCCGATAGAGTCATAGCTTTTATTTGGGCTCTCATGCATGCTACTTATATTATATATGTATATGATATATATTTATATGTAGATAGGGGATATGGGGAAAGGTGAGGCGTTATATACCCATAGCTACCTGATCAGTTGGTATACTATGATATCGTCCCGGACGCGGGATGCTCGGACGCGGGATATATGGGCAAATGGATCGGGCTGCACGTTCCGCAGCAATATAATATATTTATGGATTGGGCTTCACGTTCCGAATCACTATTATGTTATATATGTATATGAGAAATGTTTTCTTTTGAAAGCTTAGCATGCATGGTTTTCGCCTTAATAGGCAATAATATGTACAGGTTATCTTTATCTCCTATTATGTTCTATATTTCTTATTATGTTGTTATTCATGCCTTACATACTCAGTACACTGTTCATACTGACGTCCCTTCTTGTGGACGCTGCGTTCATGCCCGCAGGTAGACAGGTAGACGGATCTGACCCATATGAGCTTCATCAGCGGAATCTCAGGAGCGCTCCACTTACTTCGGAGCTACAGTCTATTGGTATCGGTTTTCATGGTCACTTGTATTCTATGTAGAGGCTCGTAGACATGTATGTATTGTTAGATGTTTCATAACCCTACTGGTTCATATCGTTGTGTAACATTTTAGTAACCTTGACAGCTGGTGATGATGGACATAATTATTGAAGATTATATAGAGATGTGTCGTTATGTTGTGATATATGTCCTTACAGATTATGATATCTATGAGCTATCTTTATGGTCCACCCAAAAATGTTTATGAGATGTATGGTTAGAGGTGCTCGGTGTGCTAGCTCCGGGTGCCCGTCTTGGCCCTCTGGTTGGGTCGTGACAATACCGATACTGTAACATGTCTCTTCTGTCTCTCTATGAACTCAAGGACATAAGAAGGGAATATAGCCCCTCAGAAAGAATAATAGAACACTCAGAAATCATGTAATAATGTGGCAAGCTCTACTTAGACAATTTCTGGTCACAAGGTTATTACGCTCTTACCTTAAATGGAATCATGCCAAGAAAAGAAGGAACAGCCTTAACATACCTTTTCGGTCTCTCTACTACTTAACGCTTATCCTCCCAAGCTCGTAAATCTACATTCAAGAGGATTCATACTATTGTTCGGCTTATCATCATATACTTATCTTGAGCCTTCAAATTAAATTCTCTTATAATCTGCCGAAATTCGGGCAGCATCTCCCCTGTTTATATCCCTATCCCGAAATCTCAATACCAACAACCAACATGTTACACCCCGTATCTTCAAAGAAGCATTTATCAAATTTGAAACATAAGTACGTTGAGTTTTGGTTACGTAAAACCACTTTGGAATGTAAGGAGCAAGCATTATTAAGTATATTTAATGAGTGAAGGATGTATATAAGGTATACCGGAAGGTTTTATAGGGAAATGAGTGGAAGTAATGGAGTAGTACCACTTTGGAGAAAGGATGGGTGAAGTTTGTGTGTGAAACTTCTGGTCCAACTTAGGGGACAAATATCGCTTTGCATATAAAGTGTTTTGAAGTGAAACAAAAGCCTAAAATGAAGTTCGTCGAGTTAGGTTTCCAACGCAACAAACCGCTCATCGATAGAACATCGAAGTAGAGAATTATGGACGTTACAAGTTCGGCTGACAAAGCCGAAACGCGTGCTACAAGACTGCTACAGTACCGACTTGCTACAGTACTGCTAAAGTAAATTGCTACAGTGACCCCCCGACCCGAATTTGACCCTTATACAAGGGGTAAAAACCCCCCTTTCACCAGATTTTAGCCCAGAAATTTCCAGAAATGAGTAGGGAGAGTGAGGGTACCAAAAAGTGAGCAATTTTCAAGTGACGGAATATTAGTTTAGGTCCGGATAACGCATGGTTGTTATTCTAGTATTGTTTTGTGGTGGATATTAGTGTGGATATTGAGGATATTGCTTTCTTAACAAGAAAAAAAAAGGTATGAATCTTTCTCTTTTGGTATTATTTAAGCCTTATTCTCTGAGACAAAGTCGTTAAATAATTGTGTAGTAAGTTGGTTGGTTATGGAAGTTGGAAAATAGTGTGTGGGCTATTTTATGGTACATATTGGTGTTGGAAATGATATTATTGATGTTGGTATGGTTGTTGTTGTTGGTTTGCTGAATTGAGATTTCGGGCTAGGCATATAAACAGGGGAGATGCTGCGCGATTTCCGGCAGGATAAAAAATAGTTTAATTTGAAAACTTAGGACAAGTGTACGGTGATGAGTCTAACGTTAGTGTAATTTCTCTCGAATGTAGATTTACGATCTCGGGCGGATAAGCGTAACTAGTAGGAAGTCGAACAGGTATGTTAAGGCTCGTCCTTTTCTTTCAAAGGCATGATTCCTATGGTATGATTCCATAAGTGTTTTCATAACCTCCATAAGTTCAAAGCTAGAAGTTTATGACTCTTAAAGCTTCGTATGATGTTAAGAACGAGAATGTTTTTATGAGGATTTCGTTGAGGATGATTTTATGCTTAAAGGTCTCAAATATGATTTCTACGATGATATGAAAATGTTAAGCTATTTCATGATTTTCTCGATTTATTTCATTGTTGTTGATCTCACCTTAAAAATTATTCCTCCAAGGTGGGATAGAGCGATAGTTTTCGTTTGAACTCCTATGCATGCCATGAGTATAATATATGTATATGGCTATTTTGTGACACTACAGAGAGCTCTATTATTTCATTTTGATTATGCACTGCACTCATTTTCATTCTTCATGTATATATAAGGCACAACTGACAGGGGGTGACGCTGTGACCTTTGTTGTGTATTACAAGGCCCGGTTGACAGGGGGTGATGTTGTGGCCCTTGTTGTGATGTGTATATATATGGCACAGTTGATAGGGGGTGTGCTGTGGCCTTTGTTGTGATGTGTATATATATGGCACAGTTGACAGGGGGTGTGCTGTGGCCTTTGTTGTAATGTGTATATATATGGAACAGTTGACAGGGGGTGCGCTGTGGCCTTTGTTGTGATGTGTATATGTATGACATAGTTGACAGGGGTGACGCTGTGGCCTTTGTTATGATGTGTATATATATGGCACAGTTGACAGGGGGTGACGCTGTGGCCTTTGTTGTGGTATTTCTATGGATATATGTGTTTCTTTGATATAGCTATACTGATGCATTTATTTTTCCCATTCATTGACAAGTCTAAAATGTTTTCCAGGATTTTATGTATATGTCGATTGCATGCCTTACATACTCAGTACACTATTCGTACTGACCCCCTTTCTTCGGGGGCTGCGTTTTATGCCCGCAGGTACAAACACTCAGTTTGGTGATCCTCCGGCTTAGGACTTCTGCCTAGCTGCTTGGAGAGCTCCATTGTTCCGGAGCTTGAGTTATTTTGGTACAGATCCTGTTGGCATAGACTTGGTTATACTCTTAGAGGTCTGTAGACATATGTGGGTTGTGTATATATGATTTGGTTAGCTATATCAATGTAGTTCGTCTTAGATGTCCCCGTGTATAGTGGCCGCCTTGTCGGCTTGCATATTTGTTATGTTTTGGTTAGCTGTGGCTTCTCGGGAGACAGGTTCTCTTTGATGTATTACGTGATGAGTTCATAGCATGCTTTTACAGAGTGCCATATTGTTTTCAGTTTCAGTCTGATGATATCTAGCAGGTCGTATACGGGTGCCCAGCTCGGGCACTAGTCCTGGCTCATCGGTTTGGGTCGTGACACAACAACAACACCAACAACACTAATATCAACAACATCATCATCAATACTAAAAACACCATAAAACACCCCACACGATGTTTATCCGATTTCTCAACCAACAATTTCATTATACGATCATTTAATAGTTCTGTCCCCGTACATAAACCTAAATCAATGTCAATAAGGAAAGATTCTTACCTTGTTCCCACTAGAACCTCAGTATCTTTAATATCGCCTTGAATCCAAGCCAAGATTCCTCGCAATACGATATTATAATCGCAACTATACGCTGTCCGAACCTAAATCCAGATATTCCACTTGATTTGGACTAAAATTTTATGGGTGGAAGTTGAGGAAAGATTCCAGAAAGTTTGGGTGAGTTTTTGGGGGTGTTTGGATGAAAGAATAAGGGGGTAAACCCCCTTTTATAACGTTCTAGAGTCGGTTTGCACCGACCTAGAATTTGCTCAGCGCGTTCGCGCCACCTTGGGGCGCATTCGCGCTGAGTTATCCCTTGCTCCTCTGCGCGTTCGCGCTACCTCTAGGCGCGTTCGTGCAGAGTTAATCTCTGCACGGGCAGTCCGTCTTAAAATGCTTATAACATTTGATTCTGATGTCAGATCGATGCGCGGTTTGTTGCGTTGGAAACTAGACTTCCTGAACTTCAAATTAGGATTTTGTTTCACTTCAAAACTCTTGATATACTAGGAGATATTCCTTTCTCAATTTTGACTAAAATTGTCGTACAAACCTTGCCTAACCTTTCCAAAACTTAGTCTCCTTGATTCACTTATTCTCCAATTCTTCCATAACCTATTACCTGAACTTAAACCCTCATAACCATAAGATAGGTGCATATAATCTCATATATCCTAGACAGTAACTCCAGTCTGTACAATTGAACAGCTATCACCTAACGAATCTCAACGTACAAAACTACGAGGTGTAACACCAAGATTCTAGAAGTTCAATTCTACTCCCCAATTGCCAAATTAGCTCAAATATTGATCAATTTCATCATTCAAGTCAAAACCCCTAATATATCTATATAGAATAGGAGAGGAAAAAGAAGGATTGGATGACAAGTGTCATCACCACAAAAATCAGAATTTAAAAATATAAAATAAATAATAAATAAAACAGCAAAGATCAAATTAATCAGCAAAGAAATAAATAAAAAAATAAGATAATTGCAAATTCAAAAATCTCTACAACAAATTAGATAACTGCACACCATATTGTCAAGTTATTAACATTACGCGCAAATGGCTTTCTCTCTCACTTCTCCCTTTCTTTCTTTTCCTCCACACTTACGGTTTCCTTGCAGTTGTGTTCCAATCCTTTCCACTGGCGTTCCAACCTCCAATTTTCCCAAGTAAGTTAACCATTTTTTTTGGGTTTGTTCTATTTGTTGTTGTATTTCATATGAACACATGTATAAACTATAAATGATACAAAGATGTTTTAGATACACATGTGTTTATGAATTTATGGGGGGTAAGACAGGATTTCGAGGATGAAATGGGCTATTTGAAGGTTTTATTATGGGATGAAATTGGTTATTTATTTGTTTCCGTTCTACTGTGGAGGTCTTCTTTCTTTTGCAAATAACATATTTGATGAAAGTCCTGTTCAGACTCTCAAAAGAAACCAACTTCTTCATCGCTTTCAATTTCTACTTTGCTTTAACTCTAGTCACACTAGAAAGAGTAAATCAATCATCAAACAATAATCAACAATTTCAGTTTCAATGCCATTTGAAAAAAGAGAATAAATCAACAGTCCACAGATCAAACCAAGTTTAGGTTGTTGGTGTCTGGGGGTTCATCGACGATGTTTGTATTCTATGTTTGCAACAAAAATTCTAATGCCATGCAGATTCCTATTACTCATATCAATCACGATCTTTATCATACCAGGTAAACTTTTGAGTTCTTATTTTATTTATTTTGCTTTTTGAATTTAATTGTGTGATCCAATTTGGGTAGTAATTTGTGATAGTTTGTGCTAAAGGTTTATGACAATTTGTGGTAAAAAGGACTCAAGAATGATGTTTATTGATGTAATAAGTAGGTCAGTACATTAATTACTTAGAGTTTAAAACAAACATTTATGGATACCAGTTTCATTAAGGTTATGTGATTATTTCAATTTGATAGAACTATATTAAGAAAAGTGGTGACTTTCTTCGTTCTTTTTGTATCAGTGTTCTATTTTTAGATGGTGGCTATGAGGCAGTGAAGAAGGAGAGGCAACTAAGGGGCTGACAGTAATGGCTTAAAGACTGTGGAGTTTTGTGGTCGTTGTTCAGTGAAGGAGGGACAACTGGGTTATTTTGGTAAAGAAGATGAATAAGTGGCTGAAATCCGATCTTCATTGTAGCCCATGTGTGAGAAAAAGAAGATCCAAAATGGTCAATTGTTCTCCAACAAAAAAATTAATGAAGAATCTCCCAAATTTTCACCCAGTGGTAAACATAATATTTTCTCCTTTCTTGGAATAATTCATGTATTGTGGTTTCTGAGTTTGTGGTCAGATCTGAATGTATTCCATAGAGCTCTCGGGATTTATGGGGAGTTTTTGATTTCCACATTGCGTTATCGGGTTTTTGAGTTTGTTTTGTCTTGTACTATGTACACTAGGATCGATCGCCTGTGTCATTTAGATTCTCCAGCAGATATAGTTTCACTTTTTGGCCTAGATGTCGTGCAGGTCATTTTGCCTCTCATATTATATATAGATAGATTATTTCCATATAAAAGTTTGAGATATTCTTTACACGTGAATTGGGCTGTATTGAAACTTAATTTTGATCCATGTGTTTAATTTCTTTTTTCCCCTAAAGATTTCAATGTCACTTTTTTAATAACTTGGCCATTAAAGATGTCTCATTGAGAAGGTGTTACTGGTATGACTCTATAAAAATTGATTTTGCTTCACTAGAGCATGGTAAACTGTTTACGTCCTCTGTGAAGAAACTGACTATAGATATTAGGAAAACAATCTTGAGAAGTGGTAAAATTTTCTTTAGTAAATCGTCAAGATTATTGTTGTTGTTGTTAATTTTATAACACTGTCCCAGTTGTTGTTTGACTTATTTCATGCTATTGTGATGTTGTATAAATATAAGTGACATTCCCTCCGTCCCAATTTATGTGATATCGTGTGACTAGACGTGGAGTTTAAGAAAGAAATGAAGATTTTTGAACCTTATGGTCTAAAACAAGCCATAGATATTTGTGTGGCTATAAATCATTTCACCTTAGGATTTCTTGCAGTGAATTTACAAGTACCGGTTGGGCCAATACTCCCATATTTAGTCTATTGCTTGTGTGAATTCCACTTAAATGTCATGGCATATCATCTTGCTCAAGGATTACTATCCCATGTTCTTTTGGTCATTTAAACTTAGGTGTTGTTTGTCACGACCCAAACCGATGAGCCGTGACAAGTACCCGACCATTGCTGGTCAAGCACTCCTATGCTTGCATTTACTTCCCACTGTCTATCCTAGGCCCATACACAATCTGTAACTGAGCTATACTATCTCTCGAACAATTAACATGAGAGACACCGTATCGAGAACTCACTGCCAACACATACGCATATAAGCACAAATATTGAGAGTAACAGCGTAAACCAATTCGGCCGCTATACACATATGTACTGTATAACAAAATAAGCGCCAACGAGGCTGGGTGACATCATTTCTACATATCACTGTCTACAGACCTCTATAGAAAACAGACTGTAGAAAGGACAGGATAAGGCCCTGCCATGCCCATATATGTACATAATAGAATAGCATACCAAAAGGGCTGCACCTCCGGATCAATGGAGCGTACTGACTGCTGCTGAGGGGAGGTCCTACTGCTATGGATCGTCTGGCTGGCTACCTGATCCTGCGGGCATGAACGCAGCGTCCACAAGAAGGTTCGTCAGTACGAGCAATGTACCGAGTATGTAAGGCATGAACAATAATAACATTGTAAAGGATGCAGAGCATGAATAATAACAGGAGAAAAATATAGAGCATATCATGAGATAAAAGAATAACTTGTACATCTGAGTGCCTTTTTGGGCGGATGCCATGCATGCTTAGCTTTCCTTGAAAACATTTCTTATACATGTATACATAAAATAACATATATCATATTGCCGAGGAACGTCGGCTCCATTCCATTTAGCCACATATATCCCGCGTCCGGGATATCATATCATATTATACCAACTGATCAGGTGGCCATGCGTCTATAGCGCCTCACCCTTTTTCCCACATTCCCCATATACATATACATATATCATATAGGCAGCATGCATTAGAGCCCAAGAAAAGTTACAACCCCATCGGAGTGACGTAAGGTCGGTAACCTCCGATTATATTATGGAATACGCATCATCGCTTTATCTCACCTTGAAGGAATTATTATAAGGTGAGACTATCAATGAAGAATAACATCAAGAGAAAACATAGAATAAGATCATAAATCTCATAGGGTGTCAATTCATATACTTTGAAGTCTTTAGAAAATGGAGTCATTATCAAAGAATAAAATTGAGGATCAAGAAAATAGCTCAATATTCTCATAATAACATTGATCTTATAACTTGAGACTTTCAATCATAAAATCATAATCATCATAGTGAAAACATGCTCATCGTTGTTATCATAAGAGCTCACATAATCATAAACCTTTGGTTTGGAAAATACGAGCATTTGGAAAACATGTATGGATTATCGGGAAAAGGAACCATGTCTTTGAGTCAAGGACTTCCAACTTTTGACAATAAGGATATTATGGAAACATTTATGGTATCACAATATAGGAATCATGGCTTTTGAAAGAAAGGGACTAGCCTTAACATACCTGATCGGTCTCCTATTAGCTACGCTTATTCGCCCGAGCTCGCAAGTCTACATTTAAGAGGATTTACACTAATGTTAGCCTCTTATCGCACACTTGTATCAAGTTTCAAATCGAACTAATATTCTGCAGAAAATCGGGCAGTATCTCCCGTGTTTATATGCCTAGCCCGAATTCTCAATTCAACAACCAACCAACAACAACAACAATACCAACATCAATAACATCATTTCCAGCACCAAAGTATTCCATAGAACAGCCCATACGCTGTTTCCCAACTTCTATAACTAATCAACTATGTATACAATTATTTAACCACACTTTCTTCGTAAATAAGTCGGTATTAACATAAATAGGAAGAGATTCATACCTTTCTCTTTGTAATATTGCTATATATTCACTCCTCCACCTTGAGCTTAAGCTACAACGCATCAATACACAATTTTTTAATTGCAACTCTACGCCGTCTGGATCGGGATTTGGGAATTATACCTGGTTTTTGGGCTAAAAGTTGATGTTGGAAAGTTGGAGAATTTTCTGGAATATTTGAGGGCGTTTGGATGTGTTTGGTGTGAAAAAATGAGGCGGCAACCCCTTTATATAACGGTCCAGGTTCTGCCTGGATCGACTTAAAATTTGCTTAGCGCGATCGCGCTGCCAAGTGGCGCGTTCGTGCTGAGTTACCAGGTCCTGCCCTGCGCGTTCGAGCCACCTTCTGGTGCGTTCGTGCAGGGTTATTTCTCTACCTAGACAGCCTATCTTAAAAATCATATAACGTGTGATCCCGATATCGTATGAGGGCCCACAAACTATGGTTAGAAAGCTCTTTCAATTATCTACAACTTTCATTCTTGGTGTTTTCCCAAATTCCAAACTCGTAATGGCGCTTTGGCCTCTTCAAGTCAGATCGTCCAAAAACATTTCCTTAAATCATCTCTTTGGAGGGCTTGTGCCCATATTTGGCTTAAGGATCCTTTTTAGTACTTGCTCAACTTCCCATATACTACTCATATGTCTCTTCACATGTCCTTCACAAAACTCCGGCGTGTGGCCCCCACTTAGCTTACAGCAACGAGGGCTTTTCGTCAAATAATGTATGAACTAATTCACCCCATATGGCCTCTAAATGTCATATGTATAACATTATTACACTCTTATAATATAACCTTCCTCTTAATCCTTGTACGACTTTACTCTTCTTTGAGCCCCATACTAAGTCGTCTACGATCTTGGTAGCGCGAAATTTTCCGGAGTGTAACATCCTTCCCTCCTTAGAAACATTCATCCTCGATGTTGCAGTATTGCCAACCCACGACACCATCTTTGATTCCTTAGAACAGTTATTCTTCCCTTAGGGTCCGATTACCGTTTGCTTAGACTATTACTTGGTTCAGTCACTTCTCATTCCTCCTTAACTCTTTCATTGCCTTCAGTCAACTTCTTTCACTTCTTTGCCCTTATGTACATGATCGAAAATTAATTAGTATCTCGCTCTCGTTCTATCTCCATTATTGTAGTCTTAACTTGCCGTGCCATAACTATTCATCGTCCTGTAAGTATTCTCTTTTTCTCGCTTCTTGTTTTCCTGTTAGTGGGTAATTACCTTTCTCGTATACGGCGTACTCTTAGATTTTACTCCTTTGGTGCCATCTCGGGCTATCCTTTTTATACCCATTGATCTTAGACATACACTGCACTGACTCCCTGTAGTTCATTAGTCCGGATCCCTATTCTTTTACATATTTGTCACTATCCCTCTTAATCTCACATTCCAAATGTTTATCCAACATGACTTTGTCGCTAATGAGCATAATGGTAATGTTCCTTTCCAAGGCCAGTTATATCAATATCCAAAATACGTACATACGTAATGTTTCTTCGCCATTTATTATCCTTCGCAGTACAGTTACACTTATGGAAAACTCATAATCCGAGTTCAACTAAATTTGTAGCTCGCCACATTTTTGAGCTCCTGCCACAACTGTTTCTTTACTTTTTTCCCTCACATCTATCAATACAATCCTAGAAGCATAGGACTACGGCAATTCTTCTATTTCGACTTTTTTGCGATGCAAGTATATTTATCTCCGTTTTCTTTGTATCGGCGATCATTTCGTCAGTCGTTATTCCTTGTTGACTTTCTGATGTGGCCTTTTTGAAATTATAGTTGGGCATAACTTCACGTTGACAGTTTATATAATTCCATAGCATATGCTCTCATGTTCAGTATAATTAGTAATCCATGAAATGTTTTCTTATATCCGGTGGTACGCCTTTCTTTCTATTCATAAGGGCAGCGTTCCTCCTTTCTTTGGAAAATTACTAAACTACCAATCATTGTCCCTTTTTCTACAATTGTTATCCCTTCCGGTGCTAAAATCCCCTTTTTGTTGTAATCCTTAGATTCGTCATCCTCTCTGTCATCCTTGTGAATTTGACTTGGAAACCTTTCTTGCTCTCTTTACTACCCTTTTAGGACATATCGCTGCATACTTAGGTACAGTGCAATTTTTCTCGATATGGGGGTTTCAAACCATGGTCTAGAAATGTCGTAGCTCATGTCGGCGTAAAGCGTTCTCTTAAGTTGTCATCCATACTTTCTTCCTATGTCTGCCTCATGGTACACTTATTGTCAATTCATTTCTGCTTCTTTCTGATACCTTCCTGATATGCCAATACGCCTCGAACTCTGGCCTCGAGCTGATAAATGTTCTTCTTCTGGAGCTTGAGAACGTCATAATTCCTTTTAGGTATAGTATGTTCTTCCCCCCTTATTAAGGAGGTCCTAATACATTAATAGCTTTCGAGTATCCATCTTCTTCGATAATTATCTGCCGCCCTTCACGATCTTCTTAAGGTCGGGGTTCCGTCATCGAATGGTTTGACTTATCTTTCTTTTTGCTAGTTACACTCTTGTATTCAATTGGAATACTTATAAGGGTTAGATCCAATTCCGATGCCTTCTTTTCACACCTCTGTCTTTTATGACTAACGGTTCCTGGACCCGCAAGTTGATGAGGACATTGAGATTCACCACGTTATTTATGAAGTCTTCGGTTATATCTTACTCCTCGTCTCTCTTCCCGACTTTGCTTATAACATATCTAAAACTTCTTGCCCTGAGTTCTTCTTCCATTTATGTCTATATCATCATTCTTGTCAATATTTCCATACCCTTCCATTCACTACTAGTCCTTTTGCCCGCTTAGCTCACTTACTCATAATTCTTCTTAACTACGCGTTTGTGTTGCGGCTGTGCATCCAAGTTTTCCGAGTGTCCTGCCAGTTCTTGCTCTTAGCATGGAATTATTACAATGTACACTCTCTCCATCCCCGTTCTTCGAGCCTTCATTCGTCTTTCTGATGTCACGGCCAGGTTGTCCTCCTTGTACGTTTCTTACATTACACTCTATTTTCTTTATAATCGAATCTCTCAGTCTTTACAGGAATTCTTGCCTCATGTCATTAATTTTCTAATCATATATGTCGCCCCATCATCCTCATTCTTATCTCGGTGATTTATTGGTTTCCTATCGCCAACTCGTTAAAATATCCTTCTTACTCCCATGGTTAATTTTTTTTCCAGTTACTTTACTTCTAAATGCTCTCCTCTTCCTTCGATCAGCCCATTAGTATACCTTCCCTATTTTCACCCTTAACCTTTCTTGAGTTCCTTCCTCCTCAAGCGCCCTTCTCCTCTTGTTATTTATAATATCGACTCGGAAGTTCATGAAATATAAATATTCCTTTAAACGTGCAAATCCGTTCTATTCTTAAGTCATCTTTTAGGAAATCTTCTCCATGTCCGAGGCAACCATATCAATATGACTACACATTTACCCCTTTACATGTACCTTTCGAGAGTTGAAAATCTTTTAGCGTCGTTGCAAGGCCTAATCATTCTTTCTCTTACTTCATATTCATCGTTGTGGTCGCTATCCTTTCAGTCCCACTTATCGAAATCCGTTCTCTAACCCCACACATTCCTCTTTTGTTCTATACTACCACACTTTATCCCTTTCACATGCCTACTTTCGAATTTTTACCCAAATAGTCCCGTGCTTTGCCCGTCGTCTCTATTGGAGGCTTCACTCACTCATGTTTCTTACCCTTTGTTTTGACATTTTGATCTCCTTACCTTCTGTATACTCAATTTCTTTCTTTTCCAGATCTCATTGCATTAGAACTCTCCAAACCTAACCTATAGTGAAAATAACATCAGCTTACCTGGTAGCGTTTGTCACTTGAACTTTACTACCCTGTTCGATCAATGCCTTCAATATACTGCAACGTCGGTTGTTGGGATACACATACCCGTTGATGCAGCCACATATGGGATATCATACGCATTCATATATATATATATTCTACGCCTCGCTTACAAACTATTTCCAGACACTATTCAAACTCACCTTAGTTTTAGAGCTGTGATGCACCTTCTTTCTCTTCATCGATCTAGTCCGCCTAGTCCCACGCAACCTCTTAAGGTTTCCAACCACTCCGCATACTCCAATTTTCCTTAGGTTACTCTAGCTTCTCATTTGTCTCTTATGCCTAAATTTATAGAACTTTTAGTATACTTCCCAGGGGGTCACCCATCCTCATATTTCTCTCACCATGACATGCTTAACCTTGGAACTCTGATGAAATCCGGTGCGTTAAGGCTAGTATGATCACATCCACCTCACCGCATGACGTTCACCACATAATCTAGAGCAAGTTGGAGTCTTAACAGATTTCCAAATATTCTTGTAACGCATCTCCCTCCGAATTAGAAAGGGTCTCTTACTCTTCCGACTACACAATTACTATTTTGGCCTTTTTAATTCTCAATATTCACCTTTCATCTGTATGTATGACTACCTTTCATCCTAGATTTCCAGATTCCCAAAAGTGGCGAAAACACTTTGATCGCCGTTACTTATAAATACTTGGTTGTCAGTCCCTTTTGGATTTCCGCTCGTCACTATTATATAATAATCTACAACAAATGCACATGTATAGAAAGTTCCAATAAAGGCTCATGTACCTGTAGCTGATCGGTCTCTAGTCTGATCTGGTGGACTATAAGGTGAAGTGTACTCCTCGTCATCGTCTACCTACCATCTGCTCGTCTGGCCCTCATCATCTCTCTCATCTGAGTCCGTGGGGGTATAGATAACTGGGCAACTCCTGGTTTATCGACGGCCAGGATAGAGGGCTAGAGTAATCCGTAACACTCACCAGGGAGGCTGGTCTGACATAGTGCTGGAGCAGCTGGTACGGCCTCAGGGATCTCCTCCTCCGGTGTCCCAGACGAATACTCGGACGGATCCGTGTCATAACTCTCCTCTGGGGGGTCCTCCTCCTTGGGAGTCAAAAACTCTGGAGGAATCGTCGCTGGGTCCCCCGAGGGATCAGCCTTAATGGAATAACTGAGGCTCCTCCTGCTCGGTCCTGGAGCTTGGGGTCCTGGATCTGCTCTAGGGGCCTTGTTAGCACCCCCACTATCTGAAACTGATCTCTTCATCTCTCGTCAGTCTGCATTTACCCGCAGGAAAAAGGATCAGAAGCGGACTTTCCTAGACTCTGGCTCTATCGCACGATCTAAGACAGAATGAAAGGTCAATGATTCCTAAATGCCCCGCAGCCTCCCGTTTATAAGTGTGGCCAGCTTCACACCCATAAAGAGGACTCTACAGGACATGGTCTGTAGATAATCCCTAGCACGAACTGATCTAATACCACTTTTGTCACGACCCAAACCGATGAGCCGTGACAAGTACCCGACCATTGTCGGTCAAGCACTCCTATGCTTGCATTTACTTCCCACTGTCTATCCTGGGCCCATACACAATCTGTAACTGAGCTATACTATCTCTCGAACAATCAACACGAGAGACACCGTATCGAGAACTCACGGCCAACACATACGCATATAAGCACAAATACTGAGAGCAACAACGTATGAGGAGGATTTATAGAAACATCAAGTTATAATGTCTCAAATATGCTTATGAGGAGGATTTATAGGACTCCGCTGTTCCATTTGCTTGATAACTGATAGTAACATCACGAAAAAACTCATGAACCATGTATCTTAGTCGGAATTCAATGGGTTTATTTATAGTAGCTACCTATGCTTGAGTTCTGGAGAGCCTGAAAATTTTCTCCCCATTCTTTGGGATGTAAAAAGATATCCTGTAGATGATCTCCATTCTTCGATAGTAACATTATTAATATAATGTTGCTAACAATCTCTCTCCAGTTCACTCTCTTTTATTTAGTTTTTTTTTCAGTGTGTTTTTGGATGGTATAAATTAGCTTTTATCTGGTGGAAAGAATAGTTGAATGCTTCATTAGAATATTTTTTCGATTTCATTTCTATTAATAGTAAGATCTACATCATGCTAAAAGTGAGATCTATATATTTATTGAACTCTCAAGGTGCTTAATCACGCACCTTTGCAATACTCTTTTTTCTGTATTTTCTATTTTCTTATGAAAAAATAATAGTGTATGCTTCATTTGGATATTTTCCGATTTCGTCTCTATTGAGGTCAGCATCATGCGAAAAGTGAGGCCTCTGGATTTCTTGAACTCTCAACTTGCTTAAGCACTCTCCCTTCCAATACTCTTTTTTCTGTATTTTCTATTTGCTTATGAAAATATAACCAGTAATGCACTTTGTTGCCTCTCTACTCTCTTCAGATCACCTCTATTTAAATTTCCCCATGTTTTCTTGACACCTTTTTTATTACTGCATTATAGGATGCACTTTAGATTTCACTGTGGGTAAATTTCAAATTTTTTTCTTTCAGTAGTGTTAAATTTGCATTTTGCCATTGTCCAAATCTCTTGAAAATGGATGTAAAGGAGACCTTTAATTAATACTAACAAACTAAAGGTCCTATCAATATAACATTAGCTTTAAATTCATAAGTT